>NW_010361505.1:775549-795526 GCF_000414095.1 Morus notabilis
CCGCTCTTAATTAACTTGTCAACCTTTTCCTTCAACGCTTCGTATCTCTCCGGATTCATCGGTCGACGTTTTTTATGTTTCAGAAGATAAGAGGGATCGACGTTTAAAGTGTGATACATAACCTCGGAGTCTATTCCTACAATGTCAGTGTGAGTCCAGGCAAATATGTCCAGGTTTTTCTTTAGAAAGTTTCCTATTTCCACTTTAAGTGCCGGAGGTAAATTCGAGCCTATTTTCAATACCCTCGTCGACTCTTTGTCATCTACTTAGATCTCCTCCAATTGCTTAACTAGTTGGGACCCCGTAATTTCTTCTTCGATTATGGGGTCTATATCTTCTTCAACGGGCGCCTGATGCACCATTCTTGCTTCTTGCCTCTCAGGCTGATCGTATCCGTGCACAACATCTGAGTACACGACCCTGGATTCATATTGGTTGCTTTTCATTTCTCCTACGCCATTAGGGGTTGAGAACTTAACCTTTTAATGGTAGATGGAGGTGACGACTTTGAGCGCCTGAAGGGTCAGCCTCCTAATTACGGCATTATACTACGATCCCCCTTTGATTACCACGAAATTTGCCATCACAATGGTCTGTCTAGGCTTCTCTCTCGCTGTTACAGGCAACCTAATTGTCCCTTGTGGGATGACCGAATCCCCAGTAAACCCATATAGCGGCCGAGACGTCTTCTCAAGTTCTTCCTTTGGAATTCCCATCTTCTCTAGGCAGTCAGAGTATAGGATGTCCACTGAGCTCCCGTTATCCATGAGGATTATGCAGACTGTGTGATTCCCGACCATTGCCTCTATGACCAAGGCTTCGCTGTGGGGAAAGTGGACCCTATTCGCATATTCTTCGGAAAAGACTCTTCCAATGCCACCAAACGTTGGTGTTTTCGTCGGCCTGGTAGTAGTGAGGTTCCAAAACCTTTCTTTAAATACATGTATTGTCTCGTGGGCATAGTTCTTCTGGAAACTTCTTGAGTCCCCTCTGAGGTATGGACCCCCATTAATGGGCCTTATAACACCGACAGGTTCACGGTCATCTTCCCGTCGATTATCCTCTCAGCGCCGACCGTCATTTCTTTGGTCGTGACCTCTCCTATCGGCCCTAAACTCTTACAGCCTACCCTCACAGATTAGTTTTTGATATCATCCTTCAAGTCAGTGCAGTCATTGGTGTTATGGCCAACGTCTCCGTAGAACCTGCAATATTTATTTTGATTCCTCTTATTTGGGATCAACTTCTTAAGTTCTGGTTGCGGTAGCATATTTCTTCGGCTGACCTGATTAAATACTTCTTAAACCCATATGGTCAGCTCATGATAGGAGTCATACCGTTAGAACGGGTGAGGCTTCCGGTTCTCCTCTTGCCTCGGCTTCTTTGCTTCTGCATGCGTCGACGTCGATGCAACTTGTTTATCTCCGTTTCCCCCACCACGTCATTTCCGATTGTCTTGCTTTCCCGACATCAACCCTTGCTCAGTTCCTTTGCTCTTGTTGGATCTGTGCTCGGGATCATTCGCTTCAGCTTCTTCGGCATTGATGTATCCTTGCGCACTTGCCAAGAACTTTTTGTAGGTGGTAGGCGGCTTGCAGTTCAGGTCGCGCTTAAATGGGGTGTTATTTTTCATGCTAGATAGCGCCCACATAAAAGCGTTCCGGTCCGTCATATCTATGGCAGCGGCGACTGCTTCACCATACCTTGCCAGCCACTCCTTCAATGGCAAATTTGGCTTTTGGTAAACCATTGTTAAATTTTACTTTGGCGGAATATACTTCTTCACTCCGATGAACTGGAGGGAGAAAGCTTCCCTCAATTCTTCCGAGCTAGAAATGGAGTTCAGCTTGAGTGTCCAGATCCATCTACGAGCAGAATCTGTCAAGTGGTTCCAGAACGCTCGGCACATTATCTCCTCCGAGTATCCATGCAGGAGCATATGCTTTGCGTACATCTCCAAATGATCATCGGGGTCTCCTCTCCTCCGACGGGGACTTGTATTTATCTGGGAGAAGTGGTGCCATGATTTCTGCAGTAAAAAGGTTGTCATGGACTCGACTGGGAGCAATGTCGACATTAACCACCTCCGCCACTTGTCCTATGTTCTTTTGTTGGTGACTCGCCTAGCTTTTAACATCTTTTTTCAAACTGGCGACGTCACCTGTTAGCTTTTCTTCTAAGCTTGCCCCGCATTCCATGATGGCCTTTGACTCCTCTGTTGAGATTGCGGAGCCGACCCTTTTTTAGGCTTCTGCCTTCTTGGTAATCAGCTTGTTTCTTACATCTTCACCCATTTGCACCGACCCTGAGTCTTCTGGGGTACTTTTACCCTGGTTTCCTCGAGGTGGCGCCTTAGGGGGTGTCTCCAGGTCTCTATCTGCTCCTTTCTCCCGGGCTCGTCGCCTGGCGGCCCTTTGCCTGCTGCCGAGGGCTTTGGATGGTCGAGGTCTCAAGTTATTTTCCCTGACATTTTCACTTCCTCTGATCCCTTCTGGGGCACCGTGCTGGTCACCAGCATTCAAGTTTCCGGCCGCAGCGGCGCTTGATGGTCTTGGGGCGTCCTCCAGAGGAGGCATAGAGCTTCTCATGTCCATTTGCTCAATGGTGGCCACCCACCCTTGAACCAAGTCGGTCAGAGCGTTCAACTAGGCCTGTATTTGTATCGAGTCAGGCTGCAGAATACTCGGGGTTAGAGTTTCATTCCTCACCGGGGGTTGATTCCCTTAGTTAGGTTGGTCTCCACTCCTCCCTCCGTTGGCTGGAAGCGTGGTATTCTCCTCGGTTTGGCTACCTTGATTCGCAACACTACTCCTTACTCTTCTTGGAGGCATGATTGTTGATTATCTCTTGGTAGTGTAAGATTCTTCACACACACAAAAACTAGAGATTCTAGGTTCGATCCCTAGTAGAGTCGCCAATTGTGGACGGTAAAAATTAGTCAACAGGTTAATAACAAATTTCCTGGTGGTTTGTGAATAGAATAGGGATGAGATAGATTCTAGGTTCAATCCCCAGTAGAGTCACCAATTGTTGACGGTAAAAGTTAGTCAACAGGTTAATAACAAATTTCCTGGTCATTTGTGAACATATTAGGGATGAGATTCATAGACTCAAAACAAGAATAACAACACTGGAAATTATATTGGTTCACTCCAATATAGAGCTACATCCACTGAGAGGGTTTTACTATTCTTTTTAGAAATTACAAATTATGGGGAAAGAGGTGTTCTAGAATCCGACCCCCTCTCAAGCCATTCCCCCTGTATATAGACATCATATTCCCTCAGTCCATTATCAATTATTTACTCAAATCCGGTGATATCTTCACCAAACTCCGAAACAATAGTCTCTGATCACCGAGATTTCAGTTAGTTTGCCTGATTTTCTCCACCGGCTTCGCCACCTACTCTACATGCATTTAATGCACGTCAAATCTCTGTACAGTTGTCACTTCAGTCTAGACGTGGGTGGGATCGTCGCCTTCAGCTTTTTGGAAGCGATCTTCGCTCATGGCCAGTAAAGCATTCGTCTCCATGTCGTGCCCTTCGTTTCCTCTAGTCGACCCCTTCAGCGGAGTTATTTAATTGTTTAGGGTCGACGTCCATGAAGTGCACTCTACTACCATTCCGTACCTTCCTGTCTCAATTATTTTATGCTTTAATTGCGCCACGTGGCGCCCAGTCATCGCCTCATGTGCGGTTTAAGGTTTTTACCCCACAACAAAGCCTAAATGAGCAATTTGGCCTAAGAGAGGTGATTGTGTTGCTTGACAATGGGGCAACTCACAATTTCATTTCCACTGAAGTTGTTGACTAGCTTAAACTGCCTTTAGATGTCACACGGGATTACGGTGTGGTTATGGGAATAGGGTTGTTAGTGAAAGGAGCGGGAAATTTTTTAGTGGTTCTCTTCTTGCAACCAATAGAAGTAGTGGGGGATTTTTTAACACTAGAATTGGGGAGTTCAGACGGGGTTCTGGGCATGAAATGGCTGAAAACGTTTGGGGGCCATCTCGGTCAATTACAAGACCCTTACCATCAGGTTCAAACTTGGGAAGCAGCAAGTAACTTTGCAAGGCAATCCAGGGCTGTGCAATCTTTGGGGATCAGGATTTGATTCCTGATTGTGATTTTATGCATTTAATTTAAAACATTTACATTCTTGTTTGTCATGTAACCAGCCTATAAATTGGCTGCTTTGGTACTCTAGAATTCAGACTTGAATGAATAAGAAATACAGTATTTTCTCTCTTGATTCCTTGTTTCTCAAGCTCCTGATTTTTTGCCTATTTCTTCTCTTTTCTCCTCTCTCTCTCTATTCTCTCATCTTCTCTTTATAGTTCTACATCATTTTGGTATCAGAGCAAAGGTTTCATTCCTTTGGCCAAACTCTGTTCAATTCCCTTGCCGATCAAAAGTTCCAAAAATAAAAAAAGTGCTTTTGTTGTTGTTGCATAATTACTATTTTGAATTTTTTATTCTGATATTGTGTTTGTTGGTAGAGTTTAAATTTTCTCGCTTAAAGTTATTTAGCCTTTTCTCGGCACATTCAATTTTTTTTTCTTTTTTTTTTCTCTATCCCACCACGACTAATAAAGATCTTGAAATAGCCTTTCAAAATCTTGAAACAAGACAAACCCGTACTGAGGAGAGAGAAACCCAAATTAAGTGTAGGGCTAATAACATCGACACCCGACTCAATCGACTTGCTGCCGCCGTCGAGCAACTTGCAAACTCGGTTACCCTCTTGCTCGATGACTTTTAAGAATCTCATCGGCATCCTGAAAATTGTACAGAAAGAGAAACAAGTGGAGAAACAAACAATAATGGTCAACATCCTGTCCTGCCGCCTAGTCATAGAGAAAGTAGGACTGCCAAAATCGGCATGCTGCCCACACCACCTAGACCGCTTCCTAGAGTCAACAACCCACCTGTAGTTAACGAGGAGAGTTTTTCTGAGGATGATGATTTTGCCTAGACACGTAAGCACACTCACCCACACAACAGCCACGTAAGCCTATACACTCATGAATCTATACACTAACATTCCTCTAATCACTTACCCGCCCCCTTCCTCACATAGACTTGTCTAATTAGAGGTTTATCAGTCTCAAAGATGACTTTCCGGACTGTCCTGATTTTGGCACCATTTACAAGGACCTTCTAGATAGCCCTAATCGAGAACATATTGGTTTTCTTATACGAGATGGTTAACTTGTTAAAGCTACTAGATTGTGCATCCCATCAACCTCACTTAGAGACTTCTTAGTTTGGAAGTTACATGCTAGAGGGTTAGCTGGACACTTTGGGTGGGATAAAACCATTGCTCTAGTGGAGGATAGCTTTCACTGGCCTTCATTGAAAAAGGATGTTGCCCGGATAGTTTCACAATGCCGCACCTGCCAATTAGGTAAGGCAAAAAAACAAAATACTGGATTCTACACTCCTCTTCCTGTCCCACATACTCATTGGTGTGACCTTAATATGGACTTTGTTTTAGGGTTACCAAAGACTATTCGAAGCCATGATTCTGTCTTTATCGTAGTTGATTGATTCTCGAAGATGGCTCATTTTATCCCATGTTCTAGGACCACAGATGGCTCTCATATTGCCAAGTTGTTCTTTAAGGAAATTGTCCAATTGCATGGCTTACCTTCTACCATAGTGTCTGACTAGGACGTCAAGTTTGTTAGTTACTTTTGGAACACTTTGGAAATTGTTTGGCACCACATTGAATTACTCTTCTGCCTTTCATCCACAGACCGATGGGCAAACATAATAAATTAACCGTAGTCTGGGAGATTTGCTTTGATGATTGGTTGGGGAAAAACCTGGAACTTGGGATGCCATTTTACCTATTGTTGAGTTTGCCTATAACAATTCTGTCAACCGCTCCACTGGCAAAAGTCCTTTTGAGATTGTATATGGCCTTTCCCCTCAACAACCAGTTGACCTCATTCCTTTGCCTTCTGATGCTCACCCTTCTGATTCCGCCCAAGCCTTTGTTGACCACATCCACAAGTTACATGCTGAGATTAGACGAAAAATTGCTTTAAGTAATGAACAATATAAACTTTCTGCTGATGCACATCATAGGCACAAGGAATTCAAAGTTGGTGATTATGTAATGGTACGCATTTCCCCCAAGCGTTACCCAAAAAATGCGGTCAAAAAGCTTCATGCCCGATCCACTGGCCCTTAAACCATTATTAGAAAGATTGGATCCAATGCATATGAACTTGATTTGCCTCCAAATTTATCTATTAGTCCAGTATTCAATGTGTCAGATTTATTCGAGCCTCCAGTTTTGCCTTCATCTATGTCTGCAGGTCCATCTTCCATTGCTGAACCATGAGCGCCTCCCACTAATCCGAGGTTGACTGATGTAATTATCAATGTGTTGGATGCTGAATATGTGACATCATCTGCTGGAGGTCTTTGTCGCTTTCTTTTTCGGTGGAAGGATCGTTCGTCTACTGATGACACGAATTACTAAGGAAGAATTTCGCCAGCTTGATCCCAGTCTTTTGGATTCCTATTTGCAGCAAACCACGACGGAGTCGGGTTCTTTTCAACTAGGAGGGAATGATGTGGGACACATATCAAAGAAGATGTAGACATATTTTAGAAAAAGATATAGAAACAAAATGGGCTTGATTGGAGATTTGATTGGGGTTGATTGGGGAATAGAATATGATTGATTGGTGAATTAATTGGGATGATTGATGATTTAATTTCTGATTATGATTTTATGTATGTAATTTAGAGCATTTACATTCTTGTTTTAGTCATGTAACGAGCCTATAAATTGGTTGCTTTGGTACTCTAGAATTCAGACTTGAATTAATAAGAAATACAGTATTTTCTCTCTTGACTCCTTGTTTCTCTATCTCCCCATTTTCTGCCTATTTCTTCTCTTTTCTCCTCTTTCCTTCTCTTCTCTCATCTTCTCTTTCTGGTTCTACATCACTAGCCTTAATCATACAATGTTAGACAACAATGATACAGATACTAGATGCATACCCTGATCTGCAACAAGCCATCGGCAAGAATTATCAGCAAAAAGTGCAACCTTTTCATCTGGTTTTATACCAATCACTCTTAGGCCTTCAGAAAAGTCCAGAATTTCCTGTTCCAGCTGCAATTGGAAAAAGACACAATTTACCAGACAGTCTAGGAAGAAATTATGTTACTTGCTTTTCTTAGTTCTTACACACATTGAGAAGAAAAATAAAATCAACCCCTACACAACGATGACATTAATAGAACATAAATCAATAACAGGTTTAAGAAAATATCAGGAGTATTGATGGATTTAACCAGATCACATATAAATTGGAAATGGTAAAAGAAAGCAATTAACAAATAGCTCTTGATCATAGATCAGAACAACACCCAGAAATAGTAGAATCAAATCATAATTTTATTTTGTTAATGGTTCTAATTTGTGACGGTTAGCAGAATATCTAAAATCCATTTTAGCTGAAAAGGAGTACAGACCATTGATGCTAATTTGAATAGCATAAATTTTGTTCAAGGGTCAAGGAAAAACTAAAAATAAAGCCTACTTTTGAGTTGATCTTAGAGTGCTGGGGACCTAGTGAACATAAGATACTTTCAATTGTAAGACACTAAGAGACTATGATAGCCACCAATCCAGCATAAACAAAAGAAAATGGTGCTTAAGGGTCCAAATTAAAAGCGAATGATGAAGAACCTATTAAAGAAACATAGAAAGGAAATCCGACCTGCTTATAAGTCAAAGTTGAAGGGTGGTCATGATATGGATCGGTAACTGCTACATATTTGCCATACTTCTCAGCTGCTGTCCTCCAAATGTCCGGAACTGCTTTCCACTCATCATACACCAATGTGCCGTTACTCGACAGCAACGAACTTTCTAGAAATGGAGAACACCTCCTTATCTGCACTTCTTCAGTCTATAGGAGACAATTTCGGATATAAATAGGGGTTAGTACTCTAGAAGCACGTTTTCGACAATGTATCAAAAAATTTAGACTCAAGCAATGTGTTTAAAGACTGAAAAATTTCAGTGCCTAATCTCTTAATCAATCAAACAATAATACTAACAACTATAATTGCCCACTGAAGGTTAGATAACATAATTATAACAACAACAACAACAAATACAAGCCTTAATCCCAAATTAATTGGGGTCGGCTATATGGATTTCTCGTTTCCAGTCTGCTATATTAAACACGAGACCCTCCTAAAGCCCTAGATCTATCCCTAAGTCAAAGTTGAAGGGTGGTCGTGATATGGATCGGTAACTGCTACATATTTGCCATACTTCTCAGCTGTTGTCCTCCAAATGTCAGGAACTGCTTTCCACTCATCATACACCAATGTACCGTTACTCGACAGCAACGAACTTTCTAGAAATGGAGAACACCTTTGTTGGAAAGTTAGGAAATAATATCCCATAGAATCAGGAAATTAGAATTTGAATATTTTCTGTTTTAGATATTTCCGGATTTGGTTCTGTTTCCTTTTTCTTGCTCCTTAATTCTAGGAACCGGAGATATTGTTCACTTCTATTTAAACTAATGTAACCTATGTTATGAATAATAATAAAGTGAGAGATTTCTGCTCTCTAGGTTTTCCACCTTAATCTGCCCTCTTTTCCTACATGGTATCAGAGCCTTAGGCTCCGATCTAGGGTTTTTCTATTGCAAGCCAGAATTCGTGGAAGACAGCACTAACCGGTGCAGCCAGCAAGGACTCAGCGGCGCCAAGGGAAAGTGCTGCTCCAGAAAGAACTGCGAGTTCGAATCTAAACTCCTTCATCTCATTCAATGGCACGGAGGGGTCCACAAATTCACTCCAACTGAGTATTCACCGTCTAAATGGAAAAAAACTACACGGAATGGTCGCAAACCGTTCGGTTGATCTTGGATGGCAAAGGGAAACTTGGATATCTGACAGGAGAAGTGACAAAACCTGCAGATGGAGATTCGGCCTTCAAAAACTGGAAATCAGAGAATTCCTTGATTATTGCGTGGTTGGTAAATTCAATGGAACCCGCAATTCGAAAGCCCTTCATATTTCTGCCGATAGCCAAAGATGTTTGGGAAGCAGTCAGGGACACGTATTCTGATTTGGAGAATTCCTCGCAGATTTTTGGTTTAAAGTCCAAACTATGGCGTGCAAGACAGGGTGACCGAGATGTGACTTCATACTACAACGAATTGATGACCTTGTGGCAGGAGTTAGATCTCTATTATGATGATGTCTGGGAGTGCACGAATGACAGTGTTCGCTTCATGAAACGACAAGAAAATGATTGTGTCTTTATGTTCTTGGCAGGGCTAAACAAGGAGTTAGATAAGGTGCGTGGTAGAATTTTAGGAAAGATGCCTCTGCCAACAATTCGTGAGGCCTTCTCAGATATTCGGAGAGAAGAAGCACGGCAGAATGTGATGCTTAGCAGCAAATCCAGCCCTTTTACCAATAACCCAGAAGTAGAGAGCTCTGCCCTCGTAACTCGAGGTTTCCAAGAGGAAGTGAAGAAGGATGGTAGGAATTTTGAACGACCATGGTGCGACCACTGCAAATGCTCATGGCACACGCGGGAAACCTGTTGGAAACTTCATGGCAAGCCTCAAAACTGGAAGAAGAAGCCTGGCAGAGATGGACGTGCACTTCAGGCTAGTGTCTCGGATCAAGAGCAACAGTCTTCTTCAAGCTCATTTCCTTTCACCGAGGAACAGATAGACCAACTGCACAAACTTCTCGAGCCTCAGAAAACTCCTTGCTCTTTGGCTCAAAAAGGTAATTACCGAAAAGCAGCCCTCATTAATATTAACTCTGATCGTACCTGGATCATTGATTCAAGTGCAACTGATCATATGACAGGGGTGTCAAACCTTTTTTCTTCATATAGTCCTTGTGCAGGTAATCAGAAAATTAAAATCGCAGATGGTTCTCTTTCAGCCATCGCAGGAAAAGGTTCTATTGTAGTGTCTCCGTCACTCTCCACGATGTCCTTCACGTTCCTAAACTTTCTTGTAACCTTTTGTCTATCAGTAAACTAGCTCGTGATCAAAACTCTCAAACTAATTTTTTCCCAACTCATTGTGTGTTTCAGGATTTGATCTCGGGGAGGATGATTGGCAGTGCTAAACAGAGTGGAGGACTCTCCTGCCTTCATGATGGATCTGAATCGAGGCAACAATCTCAACATATAAGTTCCTGCTTTGAATCTATTTCCGTTTCTACTAATAATATCATGTTATGGCATTTAAGATTAGGCCACCCAAGTTTCAAATATTTAAAACATTTGTTTCCTAAGTTGTTTGGCAATAAAGATCCTTCTTTGTTTCATTGTGAGATATGTGAATTTGCAAAACATCACCGTACATCTTTTTCTTCACAACCATATAAACCATCAAAACCTTTTACTATTATTCACAGTGATGTTTGGGGTCCTAATAAGATAAGTACACCCTCTAAAAAGAGATGGTTCATCACATTTACTGATGATCATACTCGACTTTGCTGGGAATATTTATTAAAAGAAAAATCAGAGGCCGAACAAGTTTTTAAAAATTTTTACAATATGGTGCAGACTCAATTTCATACTAATATACAAGTTTTTAGAAGTGATAATGGAAAGGAGTATTTTAACTTTATCTTGGGAAATTTTTCCTTGAAGAAGGAATAATTCATCATAGTTCTTGCACAGATACACCTCAACAGAATGGTATTGCTGAAAGGAAAAATAAACATCTGTTGGAGGTGGCTCGTGCATTACTTTTTTCAACTAAAGTTCCTAAGTATATGTGGCTAGAGGCAGTTCTAACCGCTGCTTACTTAATAAACAGAATGCCCTCCAAAGTTTTAAAATTTCAAACTTCTTTCCAAGTGTTTAAAACCTGTTTTCCAATTACCAGACTTTCGGCTGATCTACCTCTAAAAATATTTGGTTGTACAGCGTTTGTTCATGAACATAGGAAAATTGGAAAACTTGAACCCAGAGCTATAAAATGTGTCTTCATTGGTTACTCCCCAACTCAGAAAGGTTATAAGTGTTTTGACCCGGTAACAAAAAAATTTTTGTCACCATGGATGTGACGTTTTTTGAAAAACAACCATTCTTTAAAGAATTCATCTTCAGGGGGAGAATTTTAAAGAAGATTCATTTGTTAGCTCTGGTGAGTTTTTTCTCTCAGATGATGTGTTTCTTTCTGAGCCAAGTACCTCTGCACCTACAATAAATGGCCAAGACCCGTTGTTTGAAACTCCTCTTATTGTGAGTGATGTTTCACTTAGACCTAGGCCTACATTTGTAAATCAAACTGAAAATCAGAATTCTGAAAAACAATCTTTAGAAACCAAAGAAAATGAACAGCCTACTGAAATGCCACAATATGATAATTCTACTAAAGCAACAGGGAATAGATTCAAGGAAGGTGACCGACTTGGAAAGGGATTGTTTACTCGAAGAAGAATCATAAAAAAGGGAAAGACGAATTGACTCAACAGCACAGCCATGATTCCGAACCTGTGGCAAATCAAAAATATGAGTCAATTCCAAGTAATTCTCCTTCTCTTCCTAACAGTCAGTCTGAGTCTTCCGATTATGAAATTCCTATAGCTCTACGTAAAGGGATTAGATCCTGTACTAGTCATCCGCTGTCTAAATTTGTGTCATACTCAAAACTGTCTCCATCTCTGGTTGCGTTTACCACTCAATTATCCAGTGTAGAAATCCCTAACAATGTACAAGAGGCTCTAAAAGTTCCAAAGTGGAAGGAAGCAGTGTTTGAAGAGATGAGAACTCTTGAGAAGAACAGTACTTGGAGCATTGAGGTGTTGCCAAAGGGAAAGACTACCGTGGGCTCTAAATGGGTTTTCACGGTGACGTATAACTCAGACGGTTCAGTGGAAAGATACAAGGCTAGATTGGTGGCAAAGGGATTCACCCAGACATATGGCATCGATTACTCTGAGACTTTTGCTCCTATTGCAAAATTGAACACGGTAAGAGTGCTTTTATCTATTGCTGCTAATTTAGATTGGCCCTTGCAACAACTAGCCTTCCTCAATGGTGATTTGGAGGAGGAGGTGTACATGGATAGTCCACCCGGCTTTGAAGAGAAATTTGGCTCAAAAGTGTGCAGGTTAAAAAAGTCCTTGTATGGGCTCAAACAGTCCCCAAGGGCTTGGTTTAAGAAGTTCACACAATCGGTCAGAAAACAAGGATATTTTCAAGGACAAGCTGATCATACCTTGTTTGTCAAGTTCTCTTCTGAAGGAAAAGTTGCTGTGCTGATAGTGTATGTTGATGATATTATTCTCACAGGTGATGATGTGATTGAAATGGAGAAACTGAAGAAGAACCTTGCATTAGAGTTTGAAATCAAAGATTTGGGAGCGCTAAGATATTTCCTTGGTATGGAAGTGGCTCGTTCAAGAAAAGGAATTGTTGTCTCTCAACGAAAATACATTCTTGATCTGTTGAAGGAAACCGGGATGAGTGGTTGTAGACCGGCTGAGACTCCCATGGATCCCAATGTAAAACTCTGGGAAGAGGGACGTGTTCGTGTTGATATGAGTTGTTATTCTTTTTTTTTTTTAGCTGAAAATCAAAAACAATTGTTTTCAACCCTCTAGAGATGCACTGATACTTGTTTGTGTCGAAGATATTGAGATCCCTAGGTTTTAGGGAATTGTTATTCAAATAAAATCCGAATATTAGATAGCATATAGGATTCGGATATTAGGTAGCAGATAGGATAAGCTTATAATATTCTCCTATTTTTTCTCCTAGGATAGGAGAGTTATCCCACGGATTCATTGATCTTGGGCTATATATATTTCCCCTGTTTTTCTTCTCAAGTTAATTTAATAAAAAAGGATTGCTTATTTCTTTCCTTAAAACTACATGGTATCAGAGCCTAGACTCGAAATCAAAATCCATGGATTATAGGGCAGCGATGACTGGCGCCCAGAAACCAAACACTCAAACAGGGAGTGATTCTATCTTGTCCTCATGTACCATCCCGTTTGGTAGTGTGGAACAAACGAATCCAAATCTGTCACTCCAGTTGACTGTCCATAAACTGAATGGCAGCAATTATCTTGAGTGGGCTCAATCGGTAAGACTGGCAATTGATGATGGCAGAGGAAAACTTGGCCATCTGACCGGAGAAGTATGTCAACCAGCCGCAGGAGACCCAAATTTGAAGTCATGGCGCTCGGAAAATTCCCTAGTGATGGCGTGGCTCATCAATTCAATGGAACCCACAGTAGGAAAACCTCACCTTTTTTTGCCAACCGCAAGAGATGTATGGGAAGCTGTTCGGGACATGTATTCAGATGTAGAAAACTCATCCCAAATTTTCGATCTAAAAACTAAACTGTGTAAGGCAAAACAAGGGGATCGAGATGTGACTGTTTACTACAACGAACTCGTAACGCTATGGCAGGAGTTGGACCTCTGTTATGAGGACGAGTGGGACTGCCCACAAGATAGTGTTCGCCACAAGAAAAGGGAGGAGAATGATCGAGTTTATGTCTTCCTAGCGGGGCTCAACCAAGAACTTGATGAGGTGCAGAGCAGAATCCTTGGAAGAAAGCCTTAACCATCGATAAGAGAGGTTTTCTCTGAAGTTCGGAGGGAGGAGTCAAGGCGTAGAGTGATGCTTAAAAAACAGGAACCAAAGAACAGCTCCGACATTGAGAATTCAGCCTTGTTCTCCTGAGATCCAGATTCGGAAGGGAACAGAAAGAAGAAGCCTTAGTGTGACCATTGTAAAAAATATTGGCACACTATGGAAACTTGCTGGAAACTCCATGGAAAGCCACCAAACCAGAAGAAGAAGAGCGGAGGAGAAGGCAGGGCATTACAAACTGTAAGCGAGGATTCCCAGGGACAACAAGTCAATTCAGAGATGCAGTCCTTCACAAAGGAACAGCTAAACCACTTGTACAAGCTCTTCCAATATCCACAATTCTTAAATCCTTCCTGCTCTTTAGCTCAAAAGGGTAATTATCTTATTGCAGCGTTTTCTTGTGAAAAATCAAATCCATATTGTTCATGGATTATTGATTCAGGTGCCACTGACCATATGACCGGATCTTCAAAATTGTTCTATTCCTATAGTACATGTCCAGGAAACAAGAAAATCAAAATTGCTGATGGTTTATTGTCTGTAATAGCAAGAATAGGGTCCATTGTCATCTCTCCCACACTCACTCTTCATAAAGTCCTTCATGTGCCTAATTTGTCCTGCAATTTGTTGTCAATAAGTAAATTAACCAGTGATCTGAGATGTCGAGTTAATTTCTCTCCTTCATATTGTGAATTTCAGGAACTGACCATGGGGAGGACAATTGGCAGTGCTAGAGAAAGCGGATGACTTTATTTTTTTGAAGAGGGATCAAAATCACAAAGGCTGGCACAAAGTACATGCTATGGTTCTGTCTCTTTTGTTGACAATAAAGAAATTATGTTATGGCATTATAGATTAGGTCATCCGAATTTTCATTACTTGAAACATTTATTGCCTGATTTGTTTAAGAATAAAAATCCTTCTTTATTGCAATGTGAGTTTTGTGAATTGGCTAAGCACCATTGCTCTACTTTTTCTTTACAACCCTATAAACCTACAAAACCGTTTTTATTGATCCACACCGACGTTTGGGGTCCCTCTAGAATTGTAATACCTTCAGGAAAAAATAACTTGTGACATTTATAGACAATCATACAAGGCTGAGTTGGGTTTATCTATTAAAAGAAAAGTCAGAGGTTCAAAGTGTCTTCAAAAATTTTTACGCAATGGTGTTAACCCAATTTCAAACCAAAATCCAAATCCTTAGGAGTGATAATGGTAAAGAGTATTTTAATAAAATTTTAGGACCTTTTTTCCTAGAAAAAGGAATTGTGCACCAAAGTTCATATAATGATACACCTCAACAAAACGAAGTAGCTGAGAGAAAAAATAAACATCTGTTAGAAGTTGCTAGAGCATTACTATTCTCAAAAAACGTCCCTAAGTATCTCTGGGGTGAAGCAATTTTGACAGCAACATATTTGATCAATCGGATGCCTTCGAGAGTTCTCAAATTCAAAACACCATTAAGTGCTTTTCAAAACATTTACCCTTCTTCTAGGCTCACTTCGGACATTTCTCTTAGAATATTTGGATGCACAGCTTTTACTCATAACCATGATCACAGTAGAGGAAAACTTGATCCTAGGGCCAAATGTGGTGTTTTTGTTGGATATGCACCAACTCAAAAAGGATATAAATGCTTTGACCCTATCTCAAGAAAAATGATCATAACCATGGATGTAACCTTTTTTTGAAGATAAACCTTTTTTTGGAACTCATCTTCAGGGGGGGAGAGAAAGAGAAGATTCGGATGTGGATGTGTTTCGAATCCAAGAACAAGAAAACCAACTGGATATTGTTCATAATACTCGGCAAGATAATGTGGCAGAAAGTCAAACATTTGTTTACATTGATGATTCAAATTCTGCCACAATGTTAAAGGAAAACGAGGAAAAAGAAAATGTTCAAGTTGAGACTGTAAAAAATCTCTCTGAACAAGCAAGGCAAATAAATGTTGATATAGGAGAAACGGCTCCTTTATCCTTAGTGCCATCTGAAAAAAAATATTAATCCTACGGAAGAAAGAGATAAAAACATAGCAGGTACTAAGTTGCAGACCTACTCTAGAAAGAATTACCATTCAAAAGATAAAGTCTCCGCCACTCTTCAAAGTCTTGAGTCTGAACCGTGGAAAGAGTCTGAAGCACCTCAACTCCCAGGTACAAACCCTCATGAGTCTTCCATAGAGTCTTATGATGATCTTGATATTCCCATTGCTTCTTGAAAGGGTGTGCGGTCTTGCACTAAACACCCCATGTCTCACTTTGTTTCCTATGACAAATTATCCCCTGCTTTCTTTGCTTTCACTTCACAAATCTCCTCTGTGGAAATTCCAAGAGATGTACAAGAGGCTTTGCAGGTTCCAGAGTGGAGGAAGGCTATTGATGAAGAGATGAGGGCTCTTGAGACAAATCAAACATGGGAAGTAGTGGATCTGCCAAGAGGAAAGAAGACGGTTGGTTGCAAATGGGTTTTCACGATTAAGTATAATTCGGATGGAACCCTTGAGAGGTACAAGGCCCGCTTAGTAGCCAAAGGCTTCACTCAGACTTATGGTATTGACTATCTTGAGACTTTTGCTCCAGTTGCTAAGTTGAATACAGTCAGACTACTACTGTCGATTGCTGTTAATCTTGATTGGCCACTTCATCAATTGGATGTAAAGAATGCTTTTTTGAATGGAGACTTAGAGGAAGAAGTTTACATGGACTCACCACCAGGGTTTGATGAGAGGTTCAAATCGAAGGTCTACAAGCTGAAAAAGTCACTATATGGGCTCAAACAATCTCCTAGGGCGTGGTTTGACAAGTTTACCCGGTCTGTGAAGAGCCAAAGATATGTTCAGGCTCAAAGTGACCATACTATGTTTATTAAACGGTCCGAGGTAGGTAAGATTGCTATCTTAATAGTATATGTAGATGATATCATTCTTACTGGTGATGACTTGGCAGAGATGGAAAGGCTGAAGATGAACTTGGCTCTAGAATTCGAAATTAAAGACTTGGGAGCATTGAGATATTTCCTAGGGATGGAAGTGGCACGTTCAAGGAAGGGGATGATTGTCTCTCAAAGGAAATATGTTTTAGATCTTCTTAATGAAACTTGTATGAGTGGATGCCGACCTGCAGATACTCCCATGGATCCAAACCAAAAGCTTGGAGATACTACGGATAGAGCACCAGTTGACAAGGCTAGGTACCAAAAGCTTGTGGCAAAGTTAATCTACTTATCCCATACCAGACCAGATATAGCCTTTGCAGTAAGCGTTGTGAGCCAATTTATGCACTCTCCCTATGAGGAGCATCTTGAAGCAGTATATCGAATTCTGAGATACTTAAGGAGTACTCCAAGGAAAGGGCTTTTTTTCAAGAAAGGTGAACAAAGGACTGTTGAAGCCTATACAGATGCTGACTGGGCAAGCTCAGTTACTGATAGAAGATCTACATCCGGTTACTGCACATTTGTTTGGGGTAAGCTTGTTACTTGGAGAAGTAAGAAGCAGAATGTTGTAGCACGGAGTAGCGCTGAAGCAGAGTACAGAGCCATGGCACAATGTGTTTGCGAGATTTTATGGTTAAAACGGATTCTGGATGAACTCGGAAAGCCAATAGAAGAACCTATGAAGTTGTACTGTGACAATAAGGCTGCTATTAGCATAGCTCACAATCCAGTGCAACATGATAGAACTAAGCATGTTGAGGTTGATCGACATTTAATAAAGGAAAAGTTAGAAGAAGGGATTATCTGTTTGCCATTTGTTCCTACAACACAACAAATAGCTTACATTCTTACCAAAGGATTATTCAGGCCTAACTTTGAGCTTCTCACTAGCAAGTTGGGCATGATGAACATTTAAGCACCAACTTGAGGGGGGGTGTCGAAGATATTGAGATCCCTAGGTTTTAGGGAATTGTTATTCAAATAAAATCTGAATATTAGATAGCATATAGGATTCGGATATTAGGTAGCAGATAGGATAAGCTTATAATCTTCTCCTATTTTTTCTCCTAGGATAGGAGAGTTATCCCACGGATTCATTGATCTTGGGCTATATATATTTCTCCTGTTTTTCTTCTCAAGTTAATTTAATAAAAAAGGATTGCTTATTTCTTTCCTTAAAACTACAGTTTGGATGTAAGAATTTCTCCAGTATCTCTTAAATATGATATTTTAATATATTCTCTCCAATCTTACCATTGACAAATGAAAATTTGCAACAAAAAGCTTATATGGTATTGAATTGTAATATTATATATATATATATATATATAAAGTATCGTATTGAAAAGTTGGTGGTATTGAATATATTTTAATTAAAATATAGTCAGAAGAAAAAATCGTAATTTAGCTTCTATGGCATTGAAAAGCAGCTCAAAATGGACAAGAGATTCTTGTAATTAACCATTACAAAATCCAAAAGAACCTCTCTAAAGAAAATAAATCTAATGTCGTCATGTATGTCAATAGATAATAACTGGCATCTGATAGGCTCCTAGAAGTTAGTTAGGTGATTGATTAGTTGTTGCTACTTGTTAGTATTCTCTTAAGCATTTAGTTATCACTTTGTGAGAAGGGTTAAGTGGTATAAAAGCGAGAGGCTAGTAGTCAATAGGGATTATGGACTGATTGGTGAGATTTTAAGGGCAACCCTTGGGGAGAGCTAGCAGACCTCTCGAACATCGGTGAATCTATCTTGTAATCTCTTTCTATTACATCATCAATATAGTTTTACTTTTTTTGTTCAATTCCCCAATTCAAGTCCGATTCTTACCAAATTCGTATCAGAGCAGTACTTTCTTGGGTATAGAACTGACTGGAACATGTGGACGTTGGTAGCAATTAGAAATGCCGATGTTCTTCGGAGAAGATCTAGATTCTTGGATTGTAAAAGTGGAAGAATATCATCTGAAAAATCGATTTTCGGAATGTGAAAAGTTCTGGTTTGCAGAGGAATTCATAGAAGATAAGGCACTAGATTGGTTTCAGTGAGAGGATAGAAGACTGCCATTTGTTTGTTGGAGTGCATTCAAGATGAATTTTGCTTCAACGTTTCAGACCAACTCAAAGATTGCTTTCAAGGACGAATATGAAGGTTTGGCCACAAAACGTAGGAATGATTTCAGATCTTCATGTTTTTGGCTGTGGCTCGACGTGACCAGATTTGGAACGTCAAAACCGACAAACGACCTCAGAGGCAACGCGAAGAGATCTGGAATCGCGTGAGGCCGACGACACTCCGAGCAATTTTTTGCGATTTGGTGGGAAATCGCTCATTTGAGTCAATCAGCGTCAATCTAAGGGCGGATGATGATCGGAGGCTGCGGAAGGAGGCGGATCTTCTCAAAGAAGAGGCTAGGGTTTTCGGACTTGGAGATGCTAGCCAGAATCATGTGGAACTGCGCAAGTGAGGGCAGATCAGACCGCCTAAAGGGGAGGTGGTTGTACGCAAGGAGAACCCGCACAGTGGATGTGTCGATCTCGACCAGAATCGACTCGATTTGCGAGTAGATCGCCACTAGTTAGGGCTTAGGAATCTCAGATCCGCGATAGGGAGGGCTAATCGGCGACGGATTTGACCTGCGCGATGCTCGGGGGTGGCAGGAGTTGGGATTCAACCAAAATCTTTTGGATCCACGACTTAGAGGTTAGATCAGAGGGGAGCGACGCCATGGAGTGTAGATTGGCGATGGGCTGGGGCCGAACTACGACTAGAGGCCGCGCGGAGGAGAACTGGTGGAAGGGGCGCCGAAAGGCAGAGAGAGGGGCTTGTTTGCCTTCGCGATTCGGAGTGGGTAGCCAACCATGATCTGAATCCATCTGGGGCCTGTCGGGTCAGAGAATTAGACCCAAATTTGGCTGGGTCTTGCGATTCTAGTGTGGGCAAAGCCACATTGGGCTTGGTTGGGCCTAATTCAGGTGTAATGGGGGTTGGGCCTCAAAATTCTAGTGAAATTGGGACCAATTTCAGCAAGTTATGTCCAGGGTCTTCAAATTTTGTCCCCAATTAGTGATGGGTCTGCATTTTCTCGTACAATTTTTAACCCGACTGGGAGTGTTTTCAACCATGAGCCTTGAGATTTCTCTAATTTCAGAGAGGTTAAGGCCAATTCCAGCGAGATTTGGAGAGGATCTCCATATTCCTATGTTCCTGGGCTCAGACAAAGGTTTCTGATGCCAATTCCGGAAAAATAAGAGCTAAGTCCATAAATGTAAGTTCAATTGTGGCTGGGAATGGAGAAATTGGGGTAATTAGAATTGGAATGGGAAATGTTGCCAATGCTGTAATTGGAGTTGGTGGGTTTATTACCCTGAATCCCATCGTTTCTGAATTCGACGCT
>NW_010361505.1:795557-809821 GCF_000414095.1 Morus notabilis
GACGCTCTTGGCCTTATCGTCCCAATGCCCACTGCTTCCGAGTTCTTCATTGTTTACTTCGGTTCTCCAAGAATCGCTGTTGCATTTAACGATTCAAGATCCGAGCTCATCGAAATGGAAAGAAGGTGGAGTCATTTGGCTGCAATTTCTAGACCGACACCTTGAGGACAAGGTGTCTTTCGGGCGGGCGATAATGATAGGCTCCTAGAAGTTAATTAGTTAGGTGATTGATTAGCTGTTGCTACTTGTTAGTATTCTCTTGAGCATTTATTTATCAGTTTGTGAAAAGGGTTAGCGGTATAAAAGGGAGAGGCTAGTAGTCAATAGGGATTATGGACTGACTGGTGAGAGTTTAGGGGCAACCCTTGGGGAGAGCTAGCAGACCTCTCAAACATCTGCGAATCTATCTTGTAATCTCTTTCAATTATTTCATCAATATAGTTTTACTTTTTTTGTTCAATTCCCCAATTCAAGTCCGGTTGTTATCAAATTGTTACAACCCTTAAGTAGAACTCATCCCTAAAAGCTAGCTTGTAGAGAGAGGGTGCCTAAGTAGTTATAAACCCACATGCTAAACCTATACTTAAACAATGTGAGACTCAACTAAGATCCTAACATACCACCACGCTTCTGACACCGACGTCCATGGCGGCCCACTCTGAATGGCCCACTCTAGTCTTTCTAGGTTGCCCGTCCCGAGGTCGCCCTTCCACAACGTGGACCTAAGGTGGGGCATGCTCTCATACCAATTATTACAACCCTTGGGTAGAACTCATCTTCAAAAGCTAGTTTGTAGGGAGAGCGTGCCTAAGTGATTATAAACCCACATACTAAGCCAATATTTTAGCAATGTGAGACTCAACCAAAATCCTAACATCGTCTAGAACGTAATATACATTATAAAGAAAAAAAATACTTACAAGCATCACCGTACTAAGCACTATAACTGATAAAAGGCGGGCCTCTCTTATGAGTGCCGTGTTGTGGATCTCACTCTGTATTAGTGTATGTTGCTAAAGCATCACTGGTGCCTCTTAGAATTGCTCTATAACAAATGTACCTCAACCCTAACACAATAAATTATTTAAGAGTCACTTGGAATCAATGAAACTGAGAAATCATGACAAGAAAGGGCCTAAACATCTACACAAGTACAAAAATAAGTAGCTTCACTATCCCAAAATTGGTAGACAATGACTACAGAGTACTTCATATATGAAATTTCGTCCACAAATGGGAAACTGATACCCCCAAGTCGCTAAATTCCTTTATGCCCACAAACCTTAATTAAGTACTTTTAAACTTTACGGATCAACCATTTGACGCGCCAAACGTACAATTCAGCACTCAAACAAACAGATAGAACTTACAAAGTCAACAAAAATAACACAACCAAAAACAACAAATTTCCAAGAACTTATGTTCACTGACCCAAAAAAAAAAAGGGAAACAAAATTTCAAAAACCGAAAACTGAATTGAGTTCTCAAAAGATCACCTGCGCTTGGCAAGAAACTCGAAATCGAGGATTGGGAAGAAACCCACCTCGTCTTTCAACGCATTTTCCGAGAAAAACACTTCCACAGGTGAATTTAGAGCGAGAAAGGAGTTGAAGCGAATGCCCACGATCAGAAGAAGCGACCCAGATGAGATTCGACGTTAAGGGAAGAGTAATCGCCATTGGATTTGAAGAAGAAATCGTAAGATTTTGATGGTTCATTAGAAAAGCTCCAACCAAAGTAGAGAGAGATGAGATGAGATATTGAAGTCTTCGCCAAGGAGAGAAGGTGAAGGTGTATGGGCCTCTCTTTTTTTTTTTTTTCCTCCCTAAAAGGCCATAATTAATGGGGAAAGTCTCTCCCTGTGAGTTTGTTGACTTGGACAAACGGTACGAGAAAATTCTTTGTTATTTTGGTTGAAAAGTTGTTACATTAGTCCTCTTCTTGCTCTATTTTTGGATTATGTTGTACAGCTTTGTCAGCCTACTTTTTTCTTATAGATATGCACTAGTATTTTACACGCCGGTAATAGTTTAAGTTATATAAGAAGTTGGTAATTTTGATGGTATAAAATTAGTTTATGTACGGATATCTATATTAGTCATCAATCCAATAGGAGATAATTTTGTACCTTAGAAAAAGTTAATAATTTGTATATAATAGAAATAAATTATTTATGTATATTTATACATAAATATATACATAGGACATTGTTATATTAAGTTATTTATAATAAATATATAAATATATATAAAATATATTGTTATATGAGGTTATTTACAAAATATATATATCACATATTATCATATAAAGTTATTTACAATATATATATCTCTTTCTTCTTCTTTGCTGTTGTGGTCCATCTGTTTTTTTCAACTGTAAAATATAAATTTTAAAAGATATTAGTATTAGTAATTGGAAAAATTGAAAATAGTAGGATTTAGACGTAGTTACATTACCTAGTTCGTGGACGTTTTCTTGGTTGTTCTATTCCTTTGCCCTTGGAACTATAATAATAAAAGATTAATAAACTATGTATTTAAAATTATAAGTATTGTTTTTTATTTATAAATAATGTGAAATAGTAAATATGTATTACCTGGTGGTTGATTTTTTTGGGTCTGGTGTATGCGGATCTATTGATGTTGTTGTTCTTGAGCGAGGGCTAAGCTTGTAAAATATTGTTTAAATATGTATTTAAAGTAACAAATATGTTTTTTTATATATAATTAATAAAGATGAGTAAATATGTTTTACCTTGTAATTGATGTTGCAGGTGTTGATATTTGTGGTGGTGCTGTTATCAATTCAGTTTTTTCAAATATTTTTGTGACAATTGTAGTAATTTGAGGTCCTTTTCTTTAAAAATGTATTTAGAAGATCTTTGTTTTACCTCTTAGTTGGTTGATGATTGGTGGGATTGTGAATGGGTCCATAAATCCTTCGTCAATTGTTAATGTTGAGCATGGTTTTTTTATAAGGCTTGTGCTGCTCTGTCAAATATGGTAATATCCATGTTTCCTGTATGATCCTCAATATATGTGCTTAGTCTATACCTGCAATTTATAAGATAATAGATCATTTAGGTTATATAGTATATTTATAGTTTTAATTACCATGGAGATGGTGTTGTCTTTATGTGTCCATGGCTATCACACCACCAATTGGTTCTCGCCTATTTTAGCTGTCAATGGCATCTAGGGTAGGAGTTATAATATCAACCTTGATTTGCTGAGAATTTAGTTATAGTGGCCTTTACTGTGAATTTAGTGCCTATATACATGCGGAAAGATTTTTAGCTTAAATAGTGTAATTAAAGGAAAAGAAATAGATGGAATATTATGATACTAACTTGGTTGTTTTCCTGATCCAGTGTCTTTAGTTCATCAATTGTTCTCCTATTCATTATTTTTTGCTCTTCAATAGATTGTGTTGGTACTGTTGATGCTATTGAGAAGTCAATTTCTTGAATAAAAGCATAAAAAATTTACATCTATGAAATGGAATAGACGGTGCTTGTTCTGTAACTGGAACGAAGACTGTTGCACGGGCAAACTGTAGCATTGCAATATGTGGGACAACTTTGTATGTTGATTTGTTCTCAGTGACGAAGAAGTTGCTAATATCATATATATTGCCTAATTGAATTTTTTGATAAATAGAATCTGAATCTAATGCCCAAATTGATCCTTCAATTGCTTCATGCTGCAGACATAATAGGTAGTATTGTTATTAGATTTATAATATTTGGTATTAAATAAAAAATAATAGAATATTGTATTTGTTAAAAAATATTATCTCTTCGTCGACTAAAACACAATCAAGACTGATAAAACGTCCAGTGCTCAGATCATTATTCGTCCATAATTTCCAGATTCTAGCCCTGATAGTTTCATAAACTTCATTTAGTTTTAGGGCTCGAATTAATGTCGTCAATTTAGCTAACTATTGGCAAAAAAAGGTAATTGTTTTAGTGCATAAAAATAAGAAGCTTTATTCGATATGTTTTTGATAGTTGAATAGTAAGCAATTTTGATTATAAAAGAAGATTATGAATCTAATATTTAATTTATTATAATATTTGTATTTTTATATGGTATTTTATTTCTTTATTTGATATTATGTCGAATTTCTTTGTAAACAATATTTTTCTATAATTTAGATATTTATTAATTGAATTATGAATTAGTATAGGCAATCCTTTAGGAGTTGTAGCTCTTGATAAAGCAACGTATAGTTGTCCGTAGATAAAAATTTTGCTATCTAGATATAATCGTATTCTATTCAAAGATTGTACTTGGATTTTATTTGTTGTCATTGCATAGCAAATTTTAATAGGAAATTGCCGTCTTTTTAGTGTAAATGGCCATTTAGATTCATGTAAAATCATTTATATTCTTGGGATATAGACTTTTTCATTAACGTTGCTTGAGTTTATGATTTATCCTTCTATAATTTTATTTGTTAATTGTGTAATAATAAGTCTTGTTCCATTGCACAATCCACTTGATTGATTTAGATTTCGTAATAACTGTAAAACCCAAAATTTATTTGGGGTCAATTTGTAATTTTTAAAGACTTAAGTGTGAAAATTTTAAAAATCTAGGCCAGAATTCGAATTTAGAAGAAATGTGGGGGTCAAAAATAAAGATTTTAACAGTCAGCATGCCCAACCTGCTATTTAGTGCCACTTAGGCGTGTCTCTCATCCTCCAAATAGAAAACCCTCACTTTCCCTCTCTCTCTTCATTTTCTCTCCCCCTCTCTCTCTCTCTCTCTCTCTCTCTCTCTCTCTCTCTTTCTCCACGCACGGCCGACCAACCTCTGGTGAGATTTCGGCATCTGTTTTTGACACCTCCCGGCTCATTGGAAAGATCTCGTTGAGCTGAGTCCGGATTGGTGTCTTCCAGCCGCCAACTCTGCTGGACGACGCCACACTCACCGGCCAAAGTTTCGGAAAACACCCAAACTTCCTATCGTGATATCTTTGTTGTCCGATGTCTGATCGAGGTGATTCCGGTCCCAATAGACTCAGAGCGAAGAGACAAAGAAAACCATACTAGCAGCATGGCTTGATTCTAACTGGAGCATCACCGCCCGTGGTGGTCGGATTTCTCACTGCCGCCACCCTTGGATCTCCCTTCTCCGGCCGCCGTGAATGACACCGCCCAGCCCATTAGCTTCAGAGGGAGCCGGTGAGTCATTCTGGGCTACCAGCTGTGGTCACCGCCGCCGCCTTGCTAAAAAATGAGCCGCCGCCGCCGTGAGAAAAATGGGAGGATGGTTCCGGTGATCTAGCCATTGGATCCTCGTGATCTGGGTGTCAAAATGCTCAGAATCTCACGAGTAATGAAAGCCCTTAATCAATCTTGAAGATTCGTGGCTGAAAAATAAAGATTCAAGGCTCAAAATTTAGCCATAATTGAGGATCTTGATCTGAGTTGTTAAAGGCCGAATTCGGTAAAATTGACACCGCCATTGGATTCAAAACCATCGATTTAGGGGGGGTAGTGATGAGGACATTAGAGATGCAAGGAATACTCATGATCCAATCCAAGTTCGAGTTGGTCCGGTGACAATGTATCGAGCTAAAAGATTTAAAAAGGACTTGAATAACCTAGTCCAAAGAGTTCTACAACAAGAAGAAAGTGTGTTCACTACTGAGGGTGGACAAAGGCTAGTTTTGCTCATTAAAGTTGATCCGGAAGAGAGCTACTCAAGCATGGCAAAATTCGCATGAATCCCAAGGCTCACATGCATGAGAATGCTCTAAGGGGTTAGGCACACATTCCAGCAAGTTCCAAGAAGTTAGGCGCACATTCCAGCAAGGGATCAAGTCAAAATTGTTTAAAGTTAGGCGCACATTCCAGCAAGGGATCAAGTCAAAATTGTGGATTAAACATTTAAATTCCATAATAGGCGTTTTAAAAGGAAGGAATTAGACTCTAAGTCGGATTCCTTCCCTAAGAGTTATCTTTGGGCGATTGTATTTTGTTTTAGGAGTCTATCTTCATTTAGGCGCCTACCCCATTAAGGGTAGGATAAGACTTTTACAATTTTTAAACCTTTCAGCTTGTTTTCGGCTATTTAAGGCTAAAATCCAAATTTAATAAAAGGTTTTGATATTTTTATTCACATTGTGAGATATTCTTCTTGTGTTCTTGAAGAAACTATTATGAACTTATCAAGGTTTCCTTGTGGCGTTCAAACTTGACTTATCAAACGAATTTCCATACTCGTTTATGGCGACTTCACCATACCAAGGTTCTTGCTTCACTAAGCAACGGGTTGCGGTTTCCATCAATTCTTGAAGATCTTAGATCGTATCCCATATTTGGCTACGAGTTTCATCACATTGTTGGTGGGGTTCGTAGCAGTTGGTATCAGAGCTTAGGATCGTCAGGTTTTGCTATCCTTTTTCTTGTTTAATTGCGTTTTTTTTCTTTCCTTAGTAAAAAAACAACGCACATTAGGGTTAGGGTTTTCTCAAATAAAAAAAAAAAAGAAAACGATTAACCATTCCTTCCTTGTTTTGAGTTTGAGTCCAAACCCTACTGCTGAATTCAAATTCAACTAGGGTTTTACAAAGTCAAAAAAAGAATTCGGGAAAAGAAGCAACCTCATGAAAACTGCTATAACTTTTGATCCAGGAATCATTACGGGACGTATAATATATCAAATCAAAGATCTTTCAGCCCTACAATCTTCACCAAGGGTAGCCCGGTGACCCTATTTTTGGGGCCATAAAAGCTTGTTTTCAATAGTTTCGAAACCCTTAAAGTTTGAGTGTCAAGAAAAAAATTTCCGTGACAATATTTAAATTCGTTTGGATTAAGTCTTGACTTGATTGACTACTAGAATTCCTTTTCTTATTGTTGGTTTAGTTTTGAAAGAACTAAAAGAAGAATACGAGAGGAAAAAGGTAGAGTGTGTGAGCTTATTAGAGGATAAAAGCCAATTAACTTGAGTGAAACACGAGAGTTGAAACACGAGAGTTGAGTGAATTATTTTCTGAGAAAAAAAACACCTTTTTGTCTTTTAATCATGTCACAGAACTAAGAGAAAACCGCAAGTGAAGAGATTCCACCTACTGTCATGCCGAATTTACAAATGCTGAAACGGATCATGAGGGTGGAGCTCGAACACATACATGACAGGTTAGATAGAGTGGAAGAGGGAACACCACAGATTAAACCACCACTGAATGCTCCAAGGAAGAACGTGATGCCTCGAAAGGAGGTGGAGGATAATGGAGAGTTCGAAGGGAAAAATTTAGAGGACGAGTTTGATAGAATGTCGTGGGCAGTCATAGGAGGTATGAACGGAGTAGAGAAGTTAGGACCCGGGTGGATAACAACTTGGGAAGCATTAAGATGAAAATCCCTGTGTTTCAAGGGAAAAGTGATCCCGAGGCTTTTCTCGAATGGGAAAAGAAGATGGAGTTGGTTTTCGACTGTCATAACTACTCCGAACTAAAGAAGGTAAAACTTGCCGCAATTGAATTTACTGACTATGCTATTGTGTGGTGGCACTAGGTATGCATCAATAGAAGGTGAAACGGAGATCACCTTATCGAAACTTGGGACGAGATGAAAAGGGTGATGAGACGAAGATTTGTGCAAGCCACTACTACCGAGATCTATTCCTCAAGCTGCAAGGTCTCCATCAAGGTAACCGGAGTGTTGATGAGTATTTTAAGGAGATGGAGATGGCAATGATTAGAGCCAACATGGAGGATGATCGGGAAGCAATGATGGCCAGAGTTTTGAATGGGCTAAACTGAGAGATGGCCAACACAATCGAGCTACACCATTATGTGGAATTGGAGGATTTGGTGCATATGGCAATCAAAGTTGAAAGGTAGCTCAAGAGGAGTGGTCCACGACCAAGACCAGCCCCTCAAAATCTGAGTACTACACCTTGGAGGCCGAACTACACAAAGAAAGACGAGGATCCAACCCCCTTCAAGGCTTAAACCGAGCACAAACCAACCTCCAATCCAGTAGCCTTTCAAGGTAAATCAGCCCCTACTCCTACTCGTTCCAGTGAGATTAAGTGTTTCAAATGTCAGGGAAGAGGGTACATAGCAAGCCAATGCCCAAACAAATGAGTGATGGTAATCCGGGATAATGGAGATATTGATTCGGAAGAGGAAGATGATCTAGTGGATATGCCACCATTGGAGGACACCCCCATAAGAGAAGAAGAATTTGGGGCAACCCATGGGGAGATGCTTGGGCTAGTTACACGTCGAGCTCTAAATATGCAAGCTAGAGAAGAGGAAGAGGAAGCACAATGAGAGAACATCTTTCACACTCGATGCCACGTGAAAGACAAGGTATGTAGTGTTATTATCGATGGCGGTAATTGCACTAATGTCGCTAGTTCTTCGATGGCTGAAAAGCTAGGGCTCACAACACTAAAACACCCTCGTCCATACAAGTTACAATGGCTGAATAATAGCGGGGAAGTGAAGGTTACAAAACAGGTTGTTGTACCATTCTGAGTTGGTAAGTATGAGGACGAAGTATTGTGCGATGTGGTACTAATGCAAGCGGGACATCTCCTTCTCGGAAGGCCATGGCAATTTGATTGGCGTGTTCAACATAATGGCTTCACCAACAAGTACTCATTCACACACAATCAACGGGCCATCACCTTAGTTCCGTTGACACCAAAACAAGTATATGAGGACCAAGTGAGGTTACAAAAACTGAGTGAACAAAACAAAGAGAGAGAAAAGAAGAGTGAGGTCGTGCATTATGAGAGTGAGGTAAAAGAGAGACCCACGGCCAAAGAGGTAAAACCCGAGAGGAAACAAATAAATTTTTATGCAAAAACAAGTGAGGTTAAGAGAGCATTGATTTCAAAATGGCCGATGATTGTACTCATGTACAAGGAGACCTTGTTAAACACTAACCAACTTGAACCCGTGTTGCCTAGTGTTGTTGTTTCTCTCTTGCAGGAATTTAGGGATGTGTTTCTCGAAGATGTACCATATGGTTTACCACCAATCTGAGGGATCGAACATCAAATTGACTTTGTTCCAGGGGCATCAATTTCAAATAGGCCCGCATATAGGAGCAACCCGGAAGAGACCAAGGAGCTTCAAAGACAAGTTGAGGAATTGATGGAGAAAGGACTCGTAAGAGAAAGTATGAGTCCTTGCGTAGTTCCGGTGATTCTAGTACCTAAGAAAGATGGAACATGGAGAATATGTGTTGATTGTCGAGCCATCAACAACATAACGGTAAAGTAGCGCCACCCTATTCCTCGTTTAGATGATATGTTGGATGAATTACATGGCTCTTATGTGTTTTCAAAAATTGATCTTAAAAGTGGGTATCATCAAATCCGAATGAATGAAGGAGACGAATGGAAAACCGCATTCAAAACTAAATATGGATTGTATGAATGGTTAGTTATGTCGTTTGGCTTAACTAACGCACCTAGTACTTTCATGCGCTTAATGAATCATGTATTGCGTGCTTTCATTGGTAAATTTGTTGTTGTCTTCTTTGATGAAATTCTAATTTATAGCAAGAACTTACATGACCATGCCTCACACTTACATTCGGTTTTAGAGATGCTTAGAAAGGAGAAATTATATGCTAATCTTAAAAAGTGTACTTTTTGCACTGATAGGCTTGTCTTCCTAGGTTTTGTGGTGAGTGCTAAAGGAATTGAGGTTGACGAAGAAAAGATCAAAGCCATCCAAGAGTGGCCGACTCCCTCCAATGTAAGTAATGTTAGGAGTTTTCATGCACTTGCTAGTTTTTACAGGAGATTTGTGAAAGATTTTAGCACCATCACCGCACCACTTACCGAAGTTATCAAGAAAAACGTTGCATTCAAATGGGGTGAAGAACAAGAGAAAGCATTCCAGCTTATTAAGCACAAACTTACTCATGCTCCATTACTTGCTTTACCTAACTTTTCTAAAACGTTCAAAATTGAATGTGATGCTTCGGGTGTAGGCATAGGCGCTGTTCTTATGCAGGAAGGAAGGCCACTTGCGTATTTTAGCGAGAAACTAAGTGGGGCTGCACTTAACTACCCCACTTATGACAAAGAATTATACGCATTGGTTTGAGCTTTAGAGACATGGCAGCACTACTTATGGCCAAAAGAGTTTGTGATTCGTATGGATCATGAAACCTTGAAGCATTTGAAAAGTCAACACAAGCTTAACAAGAGACATGCTCATTGGGTTGAATTCATTGAGTCCTTTCCCTATGTCATCCGGTACAAGCAAGGTAAGGAAAATGTGGTTGCGGATGCACTGTCACGAAGGTATGTCTTAATATCTACTCTTGATGCTAAATTCCTTGGTTTTGAACATATTAAGGACCTTTATCATGATGACCACGACTTTGGGGAAGTGTATAAAGCCTGTGAAAAGGCAGCGGAGGGAAAATTTTATAGGCATGAGGATTTCTTGTTTAGAGAAAATAAATTATGTTTGCCGAATTGTTCAATGAGAGATCTTTTAGTTTGGGAATCCCATGGTGGGGGATTAATGGGGCACTTTGGAGTTGCTAAGACCCTAGCTGTGATGCCCAAACATTCTCACATACGAGTTGGCCAATGCATTGCATACATTCATGGCATAATATACATGATTTATAAGTTTGACATTCTATTGAGATGCATTGTTATGTTATTAGTGTATATTAAGTAGTTATTGAGCACAATGTTTTGATGAAATGATAGGATTGCTCGAAGGTGGATCCAGTAGGTGGAATAGTAGAAAAGAGATTTATAATAGTGGTTTTTATGAATTACAAAGAGTTTAATCGGTGATGAAGTTTTGAAAAACGTTAAGTATGGATTTTGTTCATTAGTTGGACCCACATGTGGTACGAAATTCCTTGCAATAAGAACATAAGAGTATGAAACCAATTTCAAGAGGTTGATATAGAATTTCACATGAACTATTGAACTAGAACACACTAGAAAACTCTATTTTGCTCGAAATTTGGCGCTCGGGTTTTTGAGTCTTGATTGAGGCTTTTGTTGGCTTGTAAGTGACTTAAGAAAATTTATTATCTCATGCTTGAATATGTTAGGAAGGATTTTACAAATATTGGTTAAGTTTCAATGATGAACGGACATGAACAAAAGTGGATCATTTTAGTCATACCGAGTTTTTTTATATGAGCAAGTACACAAAAATTAGTATGTCAATTGAATGGTTATGACCTACTATGTAAATGGAATTTGGTGTGAGTGTTTAACACCCTATTAAGAAGGTGATCAAGCAGAAATAAGGGACACGTGATCAGCCAAGGTGATTTTCCTTTATGATGACTAAGCTGCTTCTTTGATTGCTTAAGGGATATAAGCTACTAGATCAATCTACACCACACTTATTCATCTTCCCCGACCTCTCTTTGATAGAAACCCCCTTCTCAAGCTGTTAACTTAAGAAAATAAGAATTTCCTTGGTGGTTTGTCAAGTTTGGATGCCAAATTTCAAGAAAAACCTAACCTAGTCAAGGTAAGGGCCTGTTTTGGTTTGGAAGATGTTTGGTGTTGGTTCAGTGGGTTTCACTTGAATTTTACTGAGATATTTACACCACATAATCTTTGATATGTCAAGCACAACCACATAAAAGGATTTAATCAAACTCAATTGGGAGGTGGTGGTTTCAAGTTTGTTTTGGTGGCAGCGCTGAAATAGGTTAGTTCAACAAGTGGCTCCGATTTATGTTTATTTCCCTAGGGTAGAGAGCTCCGTTTAAGCTAAAATTTTGAGGGAATACTATCATATGTGTTATCAAATAGATCCTAAAATATCTCATTAAAATACTGTGAAATTTAGGTGTTATGACCTTTTTACCGAACATGGTTTAGTGAATGGAATGATAATGTGATTATGAGCATATTTTATTTTATCTTGGGATATTACATTCAAAACAGGTGACTTTTGGCTTTGGGGAGTGTTAGAAATAAGGAGAAATGCTGTCAAAATTTTTAGAAAATATTTGGAATCAAGAATGATCCAAATTTAGGGCTAAACCCACCCCGTAGCCCATACCATGACCACTGGATATGCCAAGCACGCCCTGGCTTGCGTGCAGGCATGCAGGCAGGCCTGTCTACAGCCCATACTATGTGCAGGTGACCCTACTGCGTGCATAGCATGCCCAGGCATGGGCTGCAACCTGGGTGCCTGGCTACTCGGCCAAGAAGGCCAAATGAGCCATTTTTAGCACTTTTTAGCCATTTTTGAGATAGTAAAGTATATTTCAATAATTATTATTACTCAAAATTTAAATTTAGAATATTATTATTAGTAATTAAAAAAATGATGATTAATATTTCAGTGATATGAAGTGTCAGATCCCCTGAGAGCAGTACCTAAAAGATTGGTTCAGTGTTAAAGTTTAAGGTAAGTAGAATGTCACCTGTATCACCATAAAAGTCATGCATATACTATGTGATTCAAAGTTGTGATATGTGAGTATATGAGACATGTGTTATTGATGTTAGCATAACCATGCATGCGTGACATGATGTAAAGAGGTGTACCATTGAACATAAAATGAAAAGAATGAATATTAAAAGTGAAGAGAGAGTTAAATGATGATTTTGTAGTTTTTGACGGGTTTTGTGTCTCCAAGGAGACTGCCGGACCTCTTACGATGTGGGAAGTTTCTCCGATGATCACAGGGAAGGATTTGTGCTTATTATGATTAGCCCCATGTGACGGTATTTTATAATACAATTTGTGATCACTAGGTCGAAGGACCTTTGTCTCAATAGAGACTCGCAGTGTGGGAAGCTTCCTTGATGATCACGGGGAAGAATTGGTTTTAAATGTGAAAAATGTGTTTTGCCCACACGACGGCATTCAATGTTATGTATGTTGTGGCCACAAGGTCTGATGAGGTATCAGGGATACCACCCCGTCTAAGTGATTGCGCGCATAAGATAAAAGAATGGATGAAAAGTTAAACTGTATGATGTTAAGAAGTCATGAGCCCATGCATATTCTCATTGTTGCTATATCATGCATTATTCTACTTACTGGGCTTTAGCTCACTTATTTATGGTGATGCAGATGAGGGTACATCTCAGCGTTAGTTATGGACTAGATGGTTGATTGGTGCAATCCTGAGGACTGAGACAGGTGTATATGGACAAACTAACCTGTATTTTGGAGGCCCTCGTTGTAATTAGGGATTGTGATTTTGTGTGAGCTCGTGGGGGTATACATAGTATAAAGCTGTGCCTATTTTTGATAAATGTATTATATTGTATATGTTTAGCCAGCCTGTTGGAGTATATTAAATATATTTTGATTAGCTTTGCTTGCTAGGAAGTCTTAAAAGTTCAAATTTACCCGTAATTTCTTACTTAACACGTATAACATGTTAGGTTAAGTTTAAGAGAAGGAAAAGAAGTAACACTACTTAATATGAGTAATTGGATAATTTAGAGCCATGTCATGTGGGGTGTTACACTAGCCATGTTACAATAGCACTTCTATTGGCTACACATGAAAGAGATGTTGAAAGAATTTGTGGTAGGTGTGTCACTTGTAGGCAAGCTAAGTCGATGGTTCAACCAAATGGTCTTTACATGCCCCTACCTATTCCTAGTTCACCTTGGGTTGATATTTCTATGGATTTTGTTTTGGGATTACCTAGGAGTAAGCAAGGAAATGATGTTGGAAATGTGTCCAGAAAGTAGGATGTAATTTGTTATTTATGAAATGGCAAATATCGGACATCATTGTTTCGCTGACGTTTATAAATAAAATAAAGTAATGTTTTAATTCATACTTAAGAGTGTTATTAATATTGCTTAGTCCATAGACTGTTATCAACGAAAGAAGAGTCAGGGAATTCCTGCCAGACAAGCTCTTCTGATATATAGTTTAAAATTCATATTCGCAGTCTTAGGATCGATTGGGCAATCGAATCCGATTATGACTGTTAGATCGAACCATATGATGTTGGTATCAGGGCATGGGAGTTGGACTCTGTGGTTGATCTAGACATGTTCACAACATGTTGAATAGACCATGTAACTAATTAGGTTAGAGCAAAAATCGTTTACAGAGCTCTAAACCTAATTATTACAACTTAAGTATATTTGTATAATTATCTCAATCCTGAAGTGAATACATAACTCGACTTAATTTCTCATGGTCTTTGATTCACCAATGAGATTAGTTCATAGTTTTTGAACAACATCTCGGCTATTGGGATCATGACGTAATTAAGTTGGAGTTGTGTGATTCACAGATATGGAATTCGT
>NW_010361505.1:810335-829854 GCF_000414095.1 Morus notabilis
AAAATTCAGAAATCCCTAAGGCAAGAGGGAATTCGGATTTTGATTAAAAAGAGGAAGGAAAATTCAGAAATCCCATCTAGGGTTTTGAGTTTTCGAATTTCCTCTTATAAAAAGATATTATTGAAAACCCTAGTGGTGGCTAAGAAAAAAAAAATATCTCACTCCCATTCTCTCCCTAGGGTGGCCGGATTTTGTAACAAAATTAGAAGGAAAATTGTTTTCCTTAGGTTTTTGGAAAAGAGCCCACTCTCTAATCCCAAAACACTTAGAGTCATAGTCTTGAATCAACGAGTGGTTTGTGGTGTGATCGTGTTCATAAATCAACGGTCTTGTTTCACGGCAATTCTCCATCTCGGAACGTGAGATAGTGAGACAAGATCCTTGCGGCCATATTTGATCCGATCGTCTTAAAGGTATGATTGTCATTTTATTCCTTTATCTATAAACATATATCATGCATGTATCTCTCGTTGTGATTTACGTTTAATTTGGAATTAAAAGAGATGTGAAAATTTTTTGAAATTTCCGCCTACAAGTTTGTTGTTGTTTAAATGATTTTTCACTTAAAAATCACAATTTGATCCGACAAATGATTCTATCTTTGTGGTTGTAGACCGATTTTCTAAAATGGCTCATTTTATCCCTTGCCACAAAACTGACGATGCTTCTCATGTGGCAGAATTATTCTTTAGGGAGATTGTAAGGTTACATGGTATGGCTAGGACAATCGTGTCGGATCGGGATGGTAGGTTCTTAAGTTACTTTTGGAAGACGTTATGGGGAAAGCTTGGAACGAAACTTTTGTTTTCTACTACTTGTCATCCTCAAATAGATGGTCAAACAGAAGTAGTTAATAGGACCTTATCCACTTTGTTAAGGGCTGTCATTTGTAAAAATATTAAGCAACGGGTCGCGGTTTCCATCAATTCTTGAAGATCTTGGATCGTATCCCATATTTGGCTACGGATTTCGTCACATTGTTGGCGGGGTTCGAATCAGGTAGGACCCAAGTCCGCTGTGAGATTCTTCTTCGGGAAGCTCCACCGCCGTGCCGCCACTACCGGTGGCCGGATTTCGGTGAAGCTTCGTTTCTCAGCTTTCTGACTTCCGATTGATAATCCGGGATCCGTTTTGAGGTAGGGGTCCTATTACTTAACTTTTGTGGAATTGTATTTAATTTAATTAACTTGTTAAATATGGGGAGAATGAAATTGGACATTAAACTTCTTTATTACTGTTATACGATATGACTTGAACAAAGCCATTAGAGGGCCCGTCCTGTATTGTACAGTGTGGCCAAGAAATTTGACATACGTTTGTAATCTGACACAAAAGCATGGTTAGGAGAATGTAAACCGGACACGATAGTGAGATAGTGTGCTAACAGTAGGTGTGGCCGTTCACCATCCTTGGGTGTGGACCCAAAAAGGTAAAAGAGTGGAGAGGTGATTACGCTCTCTGGGGTTGAGAATCCCCAAGGTTACTGTACAGTGGTTGCGTCTTGGTGAGGGCTCGGAATGACAATTCACCCTTACCCGTGGTTCGAGAACTGATCTGGTAGGGACCCTGAGATAGAGCTCCTTGCTATCAGTGCCTCTGAATCACCACGCCCTTTAGGGGTTTTTTCATCACGAGCGTACGGATTGGATTATCTCACTGACACTGATCATCTGACTCATTATACATAAAACATAAAAACTACTAACCATGCAGGTTTAATCCAGAAAAATAAGTAAAACTAAAGGTGAGTAATAGTCCTCCTACTGAGCATTCCATGCTCACCCCTTTTCTCTTCCCATTCTCAGGCGGTGTACAATGTAATCTTTCAGACGAAGAGTAGACGTCTCACAGTGCGCACGTGTTGGAGACCTATCCCTTCTTTTGGTCTTCTTCTTCCATTATGTAAGATTCTGAACTGGTTTGTTTCGACAGGGATGTACTGATGATGGTTGTATTATTTAAGTATTTTACTTGGTGTTACATTGTACTGGGAATTCTGGTTTTATTTTCTTTGTCGATTTGTGATTTCTAATTATGAGTTTTTCATTGAAAGTCCCACGGGCACTTGTCATTTATATTTTGAGAGTTATATTTTATTTTTATTTTCGTTTGTCCCTCGTATTTTATTCTTATTGCATAACCCCCACCTAGGGGTGTTACAGATTTTGGTATCAGAGCCTAGGTTGGGAAACCTAGGGAGTGTAGCACCATTTTACACGGTCTTATTTGGGTTTTACCTTTTGTGTATGTAAATCATCATCAGTACTAACCCTGTCAAATTCTCACAATCAAATCGAAAAGTATGCCGCCAAGGCATAATCCCCAACCTGCTGCTCCGGCTTTCGATATGGAATAATTTGCTGCCATGTTCAAAGCCTTTCAAAATGTCCAAAATCCTCCCCATGATCCAAATCCTGCTCAGCAATGTCTGACATTGCTTGAAAAGTTCATGAAGCAGAAGCCTCTTACATTTATTGGTGAGCCAGATCCGGTAGCCACCGAGCAATGGTTAAAGAGCATCAAAAAGAAACTCCAAACTTTAAGAATTCCGCCGGAATACTGTGTTGATTTTGCAACCTATATGTTTGAAGGAAAAGTGTAGCAATGGCTAGAAAGTCAGGGGGAAGACTATGATATACCTAATCTTCCTTGGGATGAGTTTGATGCCCTGTTCAAAAGGACATTTATTCTTGAGAACCATCGACTGAGGATGATCAGAGAATTTGATGACTTGGTACAACGTGATATGACAGTAGCACAATATCATGCCCAGTTTATCGACTTATCCCATTACAATCCCGACGCAGTTGCAGACCCTATGGCTAGGTGTGAGAAATTCTGAAAGAACCTGAGGCCTAGACTTAGACAGATGATAGCCTCTACTACTTCAAACAATTTTCTTAAGCTGGTTGATGCGGCCAAGTGAGCAGAAGCTGAGCTCGATAGCACTTATGGAGAGTACAAAGGACCAGGAGGAAGCAGAAGGTAAAAAAAAAAAGGTAAAAAGGATAAGACACAGGGACAAGGTTCACAAAATAGTGGCACGAGTGGTAGTAGTAGCTCTTCAGGTAGCGAACGTTTCCAGCCTTACGCCTGCTATACCTGTGGGCAACCCAGACACCTTGAGCGAAATTGCCCAAATCGTCTGATGCAGTTGCCTTTGGCCCCTGGGGGACAACAGAGTAGTCAAACTGGTTCAACTTCAGGTAGTGGGAACCAAGCATCTTTTTAGAACCCGACTGCTTCCTATGCTTCTATCCCTCAACCCCGTGGTCTTCAGCCACATTATTACCTCCAGCCACGGCCACAGGGTTTAGGTTTTCAGCAGAGTCAGGAGGAAATGTTGGTGCAAGTAGCAGTCATGGGAATTGTGGTAGAGGACAAAAGAATAAGGGAAAGTCATAGGGTCAGGCTTATGCTGTCACATTAGCGGCAACCACTGGTCAGGGAAAACAGGCTGATCACTCCGTAGTTGATGGTACAATACTTGTCTCTCATTCTTGAGCTCAGGTGTTATTTGATACTGGTGCCATGCATTCTTTTATTTCCATGTTATTTGCTTCAGTTCTAAAATTAGGCGTTGATACGCATGATCCCCCTTTGACTCTTAGTACACCGATGGGAGGTATAGCTGAGGTATCTATGATTTATAGATCCTGTTGTATAGTCTTAGGCGATCATTGACTATCAGCTGACCTATTTGTGCTGCCAATGACTGGGTTTGACGTCATACTAGGTATGCATTGGTTAAGTAAGTATCGTGCTACAGTGGATTGTTACCGGAGATGTGTCACACTTTTTACTAAAAACGGGCAAGTCATAGACTATCAGGCTAAGACTGGAGCAGTGATGCCAGCACCTATTTTAAAAGCTTGCATTGGAGGTCAGAAGAATCTAGAGAGCTTGGGAATGGTTTTTGCATTAGAAGGAGAATATGAGGCAAATGATTCTTTGTATATACCGGTGGTGGATGATTTTCGAGATGTGTTCCCAAATGAGCTACCAGGGCTTCCACCGGACAGAGAGATTGAGTTTTGCATAGATTTAGTGTTTGGTACCTCTCCTATTTCTATTGCTCCATACCGCATGGCACCTGCTGAAAATGTCGAGTTAAGGAAGCAATTGCAAGAATTAATGGAGAACGGGTATATTCGTCCTAGTACATCACCGTGGGGAGCTCCTGTCCTTTTCACAAAGAAGCATGATAGGCCCTTAAGACTTTGCGTGGATTACCGTCAGCTCAACCGAGTCACCATCAAAAATAAGTATCCACTACCCCGCATTGACGAATTGTTTGATCAGTTAGGTGGATCCCGATATTTCTCCAATATTGATTTATGGTCAGGATATCATCAGTTGAAGGTAAGAGAGGAGGATGTTTCGAAGACGGCTTTTCGTACTCGTTACGGTCACTATGAGTTTCTTGTCATGCCATTCGGGTTTACCAATGCACCAGCCGCATTTATGGACCTCATGAACAGAGTTTTTTGTCTGTATTTACATCTCTTCATCATCATCTTCATCGATGACATCTTAATCTATTCCAAGACTCAAGAGGAACATGCAAAACATTTGAGAATTGCCTTACAGACTTTAAGGGAACATAGTCTATATGCTAAGAAAGAAAAGTATGATTTCTGGATGACTGAAGTGAAATTCCTTGGCATGTCGTTTCCCAAGAGGGCATATCAATTGATCCCTCCAAGGTAGAGGCTGTGTTGAACTAGGAGCGTCCGAAGAATGTGTTAGAGATTCGCAGTTTCCTTGGGTTAGCAGGCTATTATCGGCGATTTATGGAGAATTTCTCAACGATTGCATCGCCTTTGACAAGGTTAACAAGAAAGGACATTAGGTTTGTTTGGGATGAAGAATGTGAGGAAGTGTTCATGGAGCTGAAACATTGACTCACTAGCACTCTTGTTCTTATAGTCCCTAGCAGCAACGAGCCCTACACAGTGTTTACCGACACTTCTGGGAATGGATTGGGATGTGTGTTGATGTAGGAAGGTCGAGTGGTAGCTTATGCTTCACGACAGCTGAAACCTCATGAGGTGAATTACCCTACCCATGACTTAGAACTAGTTGCAGTGATCTTTGCACTCAAAATTTAGAGGAGTTATCTCTACGGTGCAAAATTTGAGATCTTTATTGACCACCAAAGCCTTAAGTACCTGTTCACTCAATGGGATTTGAATTTGAGACAACGAAGATGGATAGAGTATATGGAAGATTACGATTTCAATCGTCAGTACCACCCAAGAAAGGCTAATGTTGTAGCAGATGCTCTGAGTCGAAAAAGCCATGGAGTCTTGGCTAGTTTGGCATTTGAAGATTGGAATAGGTTAGCTACCAATGAGAGTTTCAATTTGCAGTGCTATGAGGACAGTTACAAGGCATGTGTCTTCAACATTGTAGCAACTCCTACCTTGATACAGCTAGTAAAGCAAGGGCAATGGCATGATGAAGAACTTGGTGAAGTTTGGAACCAGCTTCAGAGTGGGGAACAAATTGAGGGATGGCAGATAATTCTAGAGGGATTCCTCCTTCAGAAAGGGAAGCTTGTGGTTCCGAATGATCTTGATCTCCGAGATGCCGTGTTGTATGAGGCTCACTGTTCTAAGTTTTCCATTCACCCTGGGAGCACTAAAATGTACATGGACTTGAAAAGGCAAAACTGGTGGCGTGGAATGAAACGTGACATTGCCAATTTTGTGGCTAAATATGCAATATGTAAACAGGTCAAAGCGAATCATTAGAGACCTGGTGGCGACTTGCAACCCTTACCTATTCCTGATTGGAAGTGGGACCACGTGACAATGGATTTCGTCATGGGATTACGTAGAACCCAAGAGGGGTATGATGCTGTATGGGTTGTCATGGATCGCCTGACAAAGACTGCCCATTTCATTCCTTAATGCTTAATATTTTTGTATATAATAAATTTCCGCAAGCGTACGGTGTCAAGTTTTGAGTATAGGGTGAGTGAGTATCGTCTCCATAGGGATTGGGTTTAGAATTGCTGTTAAGTACCGCGATTATTATAACTTAACTTTATCTAGGCAACCTAGTAAAATGATGATTAAGAACAAAAACAAAATAAATATAAGAAAATAAAAATAAAGTATCTATACACAAATGGTCTAGGGACTTGATTTCGCTTTATTATTCCTATGTTCATCCTATTATGTAATCGCTAATCAATTCCGTTCAATTCATTAATCAAGGCTCTAATGTCACCTCACAACCTCTCTCAAGTGCCTCACAAGGAACTATATTTAAATACCCAAAACAATATCCCTATTCGAAATGAATATTTAAACACAAATTAAGCTTCGCCTTTAGAATTAGAAAGTAGAAATATTGATCACCTTTCGGCCTCACAACGACCTAAATCCTAATTTGATTATCTAACCGTTGATCTCTTCTCGGTCTCACAACGACCTAGACTATGTTTCTCAAATCTAGATAGAGAACTCAATCTCTCCCGAGTATCAAATTCGCAATCTAAAAATCATCTAATTCATTGGCCAAATAAATTAGAAGCATTAAACATAGAGAAACATAAATGAATTGAAAACGAAATTAAATTGACAATAAACAAAATATTCAAAACATAGTTCAAATAAAACTACATCAAGTCCTAGATATAATGTCTAGCTCAACATGGAAAAATAGATGAAAGAAGATAAAACCCAATCTTCATTGAAGAGCTTCCAAGGACTTCCAAGATGAAGGATTTCAGCCTCATTTTGATGTTTTCTTCAGCTTTCCGGGCTCTTTTTTCTCTAGTGGCATCTCTTTTCTTTTATACTACAACATTTCGGAGCTAGGGTTTCAAACGTGCACTGCAGCCTGCGTGAAAACGCGTTACAGCGCGTGTTTTTAGAGGAAGGATCTCACAGCTGGGGGCTGAGGCGCGCTGCAACGCGTGGGGACATATCTTGGGCGCGCTGCAGTGCCCGGGTCAGCTCTGGGCACGCGGGCGCGCACTTGGGTATGGGACGTGTGCCTAAACGTGGGGCGCGCGCCTGGTGGCCAGGGCGCAGGTGCGCAGGGGGCTAGAGCACAGGCGCGCACCCCATTCTGACTTCGCTTTCCTTTGCGCACTGTAGCCCGCTTTCTTGCATTCCAAAGCCTCCTCTTTTGTGCCTTAAAATCCTCTTTCGCCTCCTCTTGCCATTGATTCACAAGTTGGACAGATATTCTTCTTTTCTTCATGCAAAATCATCCAAGTTTGCATTTATTTCTAGTTTCTATAAAAAGCATACAAAGGACATTAAACTAACAAAAATGCTTGAAGACTTACAAATATTCAAGCTTAAAAGTACTTGATTTATTGGTAGAAATACCCCTCATCAAGGGGTATGATGCTTTATGGGTTTTCATGGATCGCCTGACGAAGACTGCCCATTTCATTCCTATGATAGCTGATTATAAGGTTCCCAAGCTGTGTCGATTGTACATTGAGAGGGTAGTCACGTTACACGGTGTCCCTATGTCTATTGTCTCTGACCGTGACGCTCGATTCACTTCCAAGTTTTGGAAAGGATTACAAAATGCTTTGGGAACTGAGTTGAGATTTAGCACCACTTTTCATCCTCAGTCTGATGGACAATCAGAGCAGGTCATACAGATTCTTGAAGATATGCTTCGTGCTTGTATTTTGGACTTTGGGGGCAGATGGGGTTAGTACCTACCAAATGCTGAATATGCCTATAATAACAGCTATCAAGCTAGCATTGGAATGGCTCCATTTGAGGCTCTATATGGTAGACCCTCCATATCTCCTTTATGTTGGACTAAGAAAGAAGAACGCATTAACCTTTGACATCAGTTTGTACGGGAAACGACAGATAGGGTTCAATTTTTTCATGATCGCCTCAAAGCTGCTCAGAGTCGACAAAAAAGTTGTGTAGATAACTAGAGATGACCGTTGGAGTTCGAGATTGGAGACTTTGTGTTCTTAAAAGTGACCCCAAAATGCGGTGTTTCTCGTTTTGGTATTCGAGGCAAGCTTGCACTGAGATACACAGGGCCATTTCAGATACTAGAGCGAATTAGACCAGTTGCATACCGCCTAGACCTGCCATCTCAATTGTCTCATGTCCATAATGTCTTCCACGTGTCGATGCTATGGAAGTACAAACTAGATCCGTCTCAGATAATAACATGGACAAATGTCCCGATCCAGGTAGACACGACTTACGAGGAGTTTCCTGTTTGGATTTTAGAACATGAGATTAAGACTCTGCGTCATCATGAGATTCCTTGGTAAAAGTCCTATGGCAGTATCATGCAAATGAGGAAGCTACTTGGGAGCTTAAGTTAGAGATGCAGAAAAAGTACCCTTATCTATTCTGAATACAGTTGTAATTGTAATTTTGAGGACAAAATTTCTTAAGGGGGATGAAGTTGTAAAATCCAAAATTTATTTGGGGTCAATTTGTAATTTTTAAAGACTTAAGTGTGAAAATTTTAAAAATTTGGGCCAGAATTTGAATTTAGAAGAAATATGGGGGTCAAAAAGAAAGATTTTGACAGTCAGCATGCCCAACCTATTATTTAGTGCCACTTAGGCGCGTCTCTCATCCAGAAAACCCTCACTTTCCCTCTCTCTCTTCATTTTCTCTCTCTTTCTCTCTCTCTTTCTCCACGCACGACCGACCAACCTCCGGTGAGATTCCGACATCTATTTTTGACACCTCCCAGCTCATTGTAGAGATGTCGTCGAGCTGAGTCCGGATTGGTGTCTTCCAGCCGCCAACTCCACCGGACGACGCCACACTCGCCGGCCAAAGTTCCAAAAAACACCCAAACATCCGATCATGATATCTTCACCATCCGGTGTCCGATCGAGGTGATTCTGGTCCCAATAGACTCAGATCGAAGAGACGAAGAAAACCATACCAGCAGCACGACTTGATTCTAACCGGAGTGCCACCGCCCGTGGTCGTCAGATTTCTTGCCGCCGTCGCCCTCGGATCTCCCTTCTCCGGCCACCGTGAACGACACCGCCCAGCCAGCCCATTAGCTTCAGAGGGAGCCGGTGAGTCATTCAGGACTACCAACTATGGCCACCATCGCTGCCTTTCCAGAAAATGAGCCGCTGCCACCGTGAGAAAAAATGGGAGGATGGTTTCGGTGATCTAGCCGTTGGATCCTCGTGATCTCGGTGTCAAAATGCTCAGAATCTCACGGGTAATGAAAGCCCTCAATCAATCTTGAAGATTCGTGGCTGAAAAATAAAGATTCAAGGCTCAAAATTTAGTTAGAATTGAGAATCTCGATCCGAGTTGTTAAAGGCCGAATTTGGTAAAATTGACACCGCCATTTGATTCAGAACCATCGATTTAGAGGGGTAGGTGTTGGTCTCCGAATCGAATTCGGATGCGGAAGCGTGGGGGGGAGGCGGATCGTGTATAACAAAAATTTTCAAGAAACCTTTGAGATACTCTATAGATTATATTAATTTATGCACGAATAAATGAATCTCATTAATTCATTTATTAAGAACTCAATTAGGAAAAATACCTGGAGGCCGACTCAGATGATAACTTGAGTTCTTTGACCTCGAACAATCCTTGCTCCAAAGTTTTATTTTTAGAAAACCAATGTCTTCCACGTCAATTCCTAGAATCCATAAAGACGTGTGTGTGGGCACACATGAGACAAAACGGGTTACAATAAACACTCGAATTTCCACAAACACCAACGCATGCACGATGTGGAATTTTTTGAAGAAAAATTTTTCCTTCTCTCTAAAGGGAATTTCGGCCACCTCTAAAATTAGGGTAAAAATCCATTCCGAAAATTGTCTCACTTCTAGAAGGAATCAAATCTCTATCTCCAATTTGAATTTCGAACTAAAATTCTCCTCTCTCTCTTCTTCTTATGGCTGGCCAACCCTAAGGGGATGTTATCCCTGTGTAGGCGCCAATATCAGATAGGGAAGGAAGAGAAAAATCATCCTTTATCCTGTAGTCTAATTTTGACTCAATTTCAAATTCCAATTTAAGTCAAACTTAAATTAATTTGAATTCTATACTGAACAACTTATCAAATAAGTTTAAATGGATAAATCTAGATGTGTTCAAATTCAAATTTAAATAATCACATTATTTAAATAATAATTAATTCTTAATTAATTATTTTCGAGTATTGAATTGTTAGAATTCCGTAATTCTAAAATTCTCATTTTGCCCTTTGTGTCTGGCAGAATTACTAGGATGACACGGGGACTAATGGACCTATAATCCTGAGCTCCAATAAAATTAATAATCAATTAAATACTTTAATTAATTAATTAATTCTATTAATTCCAATAGTTACTCCATTATAAACTTGGAATTGCACTCTCCTTTATCCTTGAGTACCATTGATTTTCTAATGGACAGTGATTCATAAAACACATTCATGAATTGGAGCTCCTACTGGTCCAAGTATCGAATCAACCCTCAAGAGAATTATTTATCTACTTCTTTCTCAAGAAGGAATGGATTCCATCTCGTATAATAACATTCCCGGCTACCTACTTCATCATATCTCCAAAATACAAGGAATATGATTCAGGATCTCAGAATCCGTACCGAGTAAATCAAAAGACACAAATCCATAAATAGGAGTCTGTTAAGAACTCAGGATTAAGATCATTCTATATATGACCATCGGTAGACTCAATTAGAATTTCTATGCTTAACGGAAATTATTAGAAATTCATATTGTGTCTGTGTCCTTTTTCCACATAATCTCATTTTGCGAAATACACTCATTCAATATCTCACCATATTAACAGTGCGGATAACATCGTTCCATTCTAAATGGGAATGACATGTATTAATAATGTTTTAATTAAAGATTATGAACTTTAATTAAATTCATTATGAACATTGCTTTTTGATTATTATCCTTAAACATTATCCTCTCATATATAACACTTATATACAATGTTTAAGGTCACATAAATAATCGTGGAATTTTTATTCATATTCATAAAATATTCATAAATATATGCACATAAAATAATGAATAAACTCTTTTATTAAATAAATAATAAATATCCTATTACATCTTATGCTTCTAGGACACCATTCCTAACAGTAGGACCCAAGTCCGCCGCGGGATTCTTCTCTGGGAAGCTTTGCTGTCGCACCGCCAACGTGCCGCCACCGCCGGTGGCCGGATTCCGGTGAAGCTTCGTTTCTTAGCTTTTTGACTTCCGATTGACAATCCAGGATCCATTTTGAGGTAGGGGTCCTATTACTTAACTTTTGTGGAATTTTATTTAATATAATTAACTTGTTAAATATGAGGAGAATGAAATTGGACATTAAACATCTTTATTACTATTATACGATATGACTTGAACAAAACCATTAGGGGGCCGGTCCTGTATTGTACAGCGTGGCCAAGAGATTTGACATATGTTTGGAATCTGACACAAAAACATGGTTAGCAGAATGTAAACCGGACACGATAATGAGATAGTGTGCTAACAGTAGGTGTGGCCGTTCACCATCCCTGGGTGTGGACCCCAAAAGGTAAAAGAGTGGAGAGGTGATGATGCTCTCCGGGATTGAGAATCCCCAAGGTTATTGTACAGTGGTTGCATCTTGGTGAGGGCTCGAAACGACAGTTCACCCTTTCCCGTGGTTCGAGAACTAATCTAGTAGGGACCTCGAGATAGAGCTCCTTACTATCAGTGCCTCTGAATCACCGTGCCCTTCAGGGGTTTTTTCATCACGAGCATACAAATTAGATTATCTCACTGACACTGATCATCTGACTCATTATACATAAAACATAAAAACTACTAACCATGCAGGTGTAATCCGGAAAAATAAGTAAAACTAAAGGTGAGTAATAGTCCTCCTACTGAGCATTCCATGCTCACCCCTTTTCTCTTCCCATTCCCAGGCGGTGTACAGTGTAATCTTTTAGACGAGGAGTAGACGTCTCACAGTGCGCACGTGTTGGAGACCTATCCCTTCTTTTGGTCTTCTTTTTCCATTATGTAAGATTCTGAACTGGGTTGTTTTGACATTGATATGACTGATGATGGTTATATTATTTAAGTATTTTACTTGCTACTACATTGTACTGTGGATTTCTGGTTTTATTTTCTTTGTCGATTTGTGATTTTTAATTATGAGTTTTTCGTTGAAAGTCCCATGGGCACTTGTCGTTTATATTTTGAGAGTTATATTTTATTTTTATTTTCGTTTGTCCCTCGTATTTTATTCTTATTGCGTAACCCCCACCTAGGGGTGTTACAATAACATTATAGGTGTTCCTAATTTAAGCTTGAATTCATGTGGTGCAATTCCATTAAAGTTAAAAGTGTGCAAAAATTCTTGAGGATATAAAAGATTAAGTTCGTCTATGTGTTTGGATGAGGATGCAATAGTGTCGTAACTATAATAAGATTTTTCTTGTCCAGGAATTAAGGATAATATGTAATTATTAATTTCATAAGCTGTTTTATTTTTTGGTGTTATGATTGCTCGTTCTTTTAAGTATTCAGTATTGCTAAAGTAAATATTTAAATTATTATATATTAAAGTTGAAATTTTTTCAATTGGATTTGAATCATAATGTAGTATGTATTTTTCTGGTATTTTTATCCATGTAGCCTCTTCATTTTCTAAATCCTTTATTCCTTCAGCAGTACCATCTCCAACGTTTAATATCCATTTTGAAAATGTTGCAATTTCCTTTTTTTCTTGTTTTGTACGATTGTATTGTTTTAATCTCATGTTTTTTGTTAACTTTAAAATTTTGAAATATGGCCGTAAATAAGGGTTATTTTGAAATATGTACGATTGTATTGTATTATATCTTCCTTTGTTCCTATAGAAATAACTGGTAAAATTTGTCGGAAGTCACCTCCTAAGACAATTGTCATGCCACCAAATGGTTGCTCAAAGTTATTTCTTAAATCTTGAAGTGCTTTATCTAATGCTTCAAAACAATATTTATTAGTCATAGGTGCTTCATCCCATAATATAAGTGATGTTTTATCAATTAATTTTGCCAATTGAGTTCCTTTTTTAATATGACAGGTGAAAATTTTATCTATTGACAATGGTATTCGAAATCTAGAATGTCCAGTTCTTCCCTTAGGCAGTAGTAGTGATGCTATTCTGAAAGATGCAACAGCTAAACTTATTTCATTATTTGATCTAATTTTTGTGATTATTGCATTCCATAAATATATTTTTCTAGTTCCGCCATGACCATAGATGAAAAAGAGATTATTTTTTTCCTCATGGAGAGATTATTGCATTCCATAAATTTAGGCACTTGAGTTATTAAATAAAGTTTTAATTTTGTGTAATATATCATCTGTCATAAGTCTCCAACATTTTTCAAGTAATTTCATTGGGTTATTTACATTACAAAATAATAAAATTATGATGAATAATTATCGTAGTTGAGTTGTTGTTGACCAAAATGAAGCTTCTAGTATAGATTCATCCCATTCTCCATCGTCTCCTAATAGGCCTAGTGCATAACATGCTGCTTAGTTTTTTGGATATGTTATGTCATTAACTGTTTGAAGAGCTTCGTAACTTGTTGCACCTTTTTGATGATTTAATAATAATTTAAGATAGTATAATTCTCCAAAGCTTGGATGGACATGAAAAGTTTGTCCAATGTCCTATTTGTCTTGGACACCAATATTTATATTTACTCTTCCAAACGTATCTAATTGGAAATTCTATGTAAGTTAGTTCTCTTGCATTAATATCATATTTGTTTGTTTCCTTCCATTCAGTGAGAGTTGTTTTATCAATACCTGGTTGTCTTATTATGTTATTTAGACGTTTATTTGAATGGAATGCTATATTTTACATTCTTGGCAAATATATTAATAGTCTTTGAATAACTAGATTTCTATGATGTATTGAAAATTCAAACAGTCGCCACATTACTTCATATGGTGTTATGTACCTGCAATTAATATAGTTTTTAATTTCATCTATTTCTTGATAACTAGTTTCTCCAGTTATTTCTGTATGTATATTATCTTCTATGACTACTCTTATTCTATCTGGTCATTTTGTTAAATATTTAAATAAATATTTTATATGCATAGATTGTGAACAAACTTCTACATTAATATGAGCATGAAATTTTAAGCATAAATATTTATTGTAGGGAACTACATATCTATTGTCTAATTTAATACCTTCTTTTTCAACATAAGAGGATGTGTTTCTTCGTTTATAGTTAATAAATCCATTTTCGTCAATTGTTGTTTCATTGTTGAACTTTGTAGGAAATTTTTTTGAACATTCTGAATTTTTCATACATGGAGAATTTGGCTTAGCTATGCCACATGGTCCGTGCATCATAAATTTGGCTACAATGTTATATTCTAGTAGATTATTATGAGGATCAGGTATTTCTGCATAAATAAATCTGTCTATTTGTGATGGCTCACGTAGTTTGTCATCATGGTGGAGCCAGAAGAGGAAATGAGAATGTGGTAGTCCTCGTTTTTTAAACTCAACAACATATAAATCCACAAGATTGAAAAATGTTTTATTGTAATTTTTTTGTAATGTTAGAAAAACGGAGTGTTTTTTTTTCTTATTAAGAAACTAAAAAATGTCTGGGAGAAGAAATCTAACCTACTATAATTATTCCAAATATTTTTTTTCATTTTTAATGATGGATAAAACATTATCGAATTTTATTTTTAAAATTCTAGTGATAATATCTGGTCTATCTTCAAGTTTTTGTCCAGGTATTTTTGCCAGGGCTCTAGTAATTTCATGCCATTTTTGATTACATGTAAATGTTATGAATAAATCTGGGTTTCCATTGCATCTACAAATTGCCATTGCATCTTGATAGTTTTGGATCATATATCTAAGGCATCCAGTATGACTTGAAGGAAGGATAATTCTTTTTCCTATTGCTTGTGTATTTGTATCACCTCTTGTAATAGTGTCTTGAATTCCTTGATAAATCTCGGATCACAAATTTTTTTGATTATTCCGAATATCATCTAATCGATCTTCTTAGAAGCATATGCATCAACTAGATATTGTTGAAATAATCTGCCTCCTTGAAAAAGTGTATTGCCTTGAATTATACATTCTTGTAATTGATAGCAATAGAATTCTCATAGAGATTCCTTTTCTTATATATCTATTACTTAAGTCATTTATATTATATTTTAAATTTTTTGTGTAACCATCTTTTCCATATGGAAATAATAAAAGATATTGAAGGACCATATAACATGGGTGTAATTTTTTAATTCTTTGTAAAGTATATGTTCTATCTTGGACAGTAATGTCTCTTCCTTGTCATATTCGCCAATATCTCCAACTATTAAACCAGCTAAATCATTTGATGTGGGTAGGTTATATTGGTTACTATCTGTGTTTCTTCGGCTTATAAGCCTTAGTTTATAGATGGTATCTCATCTTGTTTATATCTATCCCTTATCATTCAAAAAAGTTTAACTAATTTATTTATTTTATTAAGCATTCTGATTAGATTTTCAACTATAAATTGTATTATGTTTTAGGATTCACTATCAAATGAGAATGGTGCTATCCGATTTCAGACTTCATTTTATGTGTCATATATATAGAGTTGTGCAAATTTTGGAGGATTATTATTAATAGGTAGTAGAGATCCCATAAGATGATGTACTTGCCCACTTATTTTAAAAATGTTTGGGGCATTTGGGTTCTGTGTACTTGTGTCTATATTAGCTCTAAATGATGTAAATGCAAACACAAAGTTATATGTTTGAATATTTCTTTAGAAACGTGTGCTAATTAATCCTCCATGGTAATCAAGTAGTGTATCAAGTGTTTGAGGAGTCTTTTTAATTAAGGGCAAGGTTATTTTTCCATCTTTGCATCAAAGATTGTACTTAGGAACAGTACTGCCACTGATTTGTTCGTTAAGCCAAAAGAGAGCGTTGCAATGTTGACAGATGTAGCAGCAGTCTCCGAGATCGATATAGACATTGGCAATGCCTATAAGAGATGTTGACAATGAAGATATAATTAGAGAGGTTAACGGATTCTACCTGACTCTAATTATGAATTATTTATGGAGGATTGATCTATATGCAATGACTATATCAAATGGACACTTCACAGTTTAGAAGTAATTAATGTCTATAATTTCGAGAGTGCAATTCCAAGTTTATAGTGGAGTAACTATTGGAATTAATAGAATTAATTAATTAATTAAAGTGTTTAATTAATTATTAATTTTATTGGAGCTTGGGATTATAGGTCCATTAGTCCCCGCGTTATCCTTGTAATTCTACCAGACACAGAGGGCAAAATGGGAATTTTAGAATTACGAAATTCTAAAATTAAACACTCGATTATAATTAATTGAGAATTAATTATCATTTAAATAATGTAATTATTTAAATTTGAATTTGAATTGTGAACATAATTTAAATTTATCCTTTTAAACTTATTTGATAAGTTGTTCAATTTAGAATTCAAATTAATTTAAGTTTGACTTAAATTCAAATTTGAATTTGAATTAAAATTGGACTATGGGATAAATGATGATTTTCTCTTCCTTCCCTATCCAGTATTGGCGCCACACACAAGGGATAGAAACCCTACATGGCCGGCCACTTAAGGGATAAGGTGTAGGAGATTTTGTTCCAAATTCAAATAGGAGATAGAGATTTGATTCCTTTTTAAAGTTTGACTTCTACTCTTTAACTATGAGAATGATAGAAAATTGTGTAGACAATTTTTGAAAATAATTTTCTGCCCTAATTATTGAGTGTGGCCGAAATTTCTCATAGGGAAAAGAGAGGAAATTTTTTTCTCTAAAAAATTCCACATCGTGCATGTGTTGGTGTTTGTGGATATTCGAGTGTTACTGAAACCTGTTTTGTCTCACGTGTGCCCGCACACATGTCTACGTGGAATCAAGGAATTGACGTGGAAGACTTTAGTTTTCTAAACACAAAGCTTGGAGCAAGGATTGTTCGAGGTCAAAGAATTCAAGTTATCGACCTAATCGGTGCTAGGTATTTATTCTTAATTGACTTCTTAATATATGAATTAATGAGATTAATTTATTCGTGTATAAATTAATATAATCTATAGAGTATCTCAAAGGTTTTATGAAAACCTTTGTTATACACGATCCGCCCTATCGCCACGCTTTCGCATCCGAATTCGATTCCGCTACCAACAATTGGTATCGGAGCGGTCTATAGATGATATTAATTTATGCTTCGATTATTTGATAATAAAAAATATGTGATATTTAATTATGTATGTATGTGATGAGTAGGCACTTGCATTTATGGATGTTTATATTTAATTCATGTTGATGAATGTATGGATGATGGATTTGGTTGTTAATTATATAGTTCCATGGATCGGTTATATTCATTCGTTATAAATTCATTCGGAATTAGAATTATTGTAATTCTAGGGTTTCGATAGAATTAGGGTTTTGATTTTGAATCAAAAGGAGGCCTTGAAGATCAAGTTTGAAGCCCCCCAAGCTGCCTAAATTTTTTCCCAGAAATAGCCCAGTACGCGCGCGCCCAGGCGTGCCTACGCGTGCCAGCGCGCAGCCTGCGTGCACCCCAGGGCGTGGCCAACGCACGCCCCAGCGCGCGGCCGGCGCACGCCCAGTGCGCGGAGAGTCCATGCACGCGCGCGCCCCCGCTTGCCCTGGAGCGCGGCTGAGTGGGCCAGATTTGATCATGGACCCCGAACGGGCCCGAGGCTTTCCAAAAGCCTCGTAATGCGTGCCGAAGGACCTAGAAATGTTTCGGAGCCCAAAGAAGGTGCAATCCAACCTAAAGACAAAGAATGAAGCCGAAGAATAAAGAATACAAGAATCGAAGACCCGTTGATGTAACGGAAGAAAATATTTATTGTAATTATTTATTTATTCGATTTGGTTGTAATTTATTTATTTTTCCATGGGACCTGGTCAAATCTATCTCAATAGCTGATTGTATATATTTATATTTTATGTTAATAGTTATATATTATATGTCCATACATATAACATGCCATATAGATAAATTGTGCCTACTCATATGTTTTATAACATGTCATGCATACACGCGCATTTATTATTATTTATTTTATTTATTATAAAAGTGTTTTAGAAAAATAAAATAAAATAAGAACCATGCGCTAAAATTGATTAAATATGATTAAATTGATTTAAGCTGCAAAAATTGATTTGCAAAATAATGTTACATGGGAAATTGAATGTAAGAGTTAAATTTTGGAATTTCACATATCCGAAAAATAAATTGTTTATTTTTTGATTTGAAAACCATGAGATGTTTTTCAAACAAAATACATATTTGTAAAATAATGAGTGGGAGAGGGTTGTATGACAATACGACCCACTAGTCTCCGCCGTTAGCGCAACACCGTGAGATCTGGAGAGGGGCTTTGCGGCGACATTGAATCGCCCTCCTAAAGGAGAGTGTTCTTGCCGGATCAATAACAAGGTTGGCTTCCTAGAGATCAGATTTCAAGATGTATTTCTGAATTGACTACCTAAAGGTAGCAATCCGGAGTTAAGTCTATGGGATCTAAACGGTGGGTCACACTCATAAATTATAATCAAATCTGTTGGTTATATTTTGACTAAAAATAACGGTAGTTAATAAATATGAAAATATGAGATATTTTGCTATATTTATTAACTAATAAGAGTCTCTGTCTAATTGGCATATAACTTGACTACCCAAAGGTAAACTTTATATGTGAAAAATTAGATTATCGTTGGCACCTAAAATTAAAACATGATTTATGTATTTTTCATGTGCTTCATGCATCATATTTAATTGTGCCAAAATTAACATGCCTTGATATTCATGCACATAAAATGATTAGATGAATATTCTATTTATTTCCAGCAATATGTGAAATCCTATTATCACGCTACTTGCGACTGAAAAACTAGACAGTGATAACTACGCTTAGTGGAAAAGTAACATGAACATACTATTGGTCTGTGAAGACTATAAATTTGTCCTAGTAGAGGAATGTCCTCAAGTACCCACGGCTAATGCATCTAAAACCGCAAGGGAGCCTTATGATTGCTGGATCAAGGCCAACAACAAAGCAAAGTGCTTTATGTTGGCCAGCATGTGCGATGTACTTCGCAAGAAACATGAGGAGATGGAGACTGCTTATGAGATAATGGAGTCTCTAAAAGCCATGTTCGGCGCTCCCTCAGAGAAGGCTCATTTGGATGCTGTTAGGGCTTTCATGAATGACAAAATGAAGAAAGGTTCTTTAGTCAAGGCACATGTTTTGAACATGATTGATCACCTCCATGATACGGAGCTCAATGGTGCCAGGATCGATGAAGCCACCCAAGTTGGCATCATCTTGGAAAGCCTATCCCCTGATTTTTATGAGTTCGTGAACAACTTTGTTATGAACAAGAGGAGGTCCAACCTCACTGAACTCTTGAATGACCTGCAAAACTTCGAATCCACCAACAAGAGAAGGGGAGGATAAGCAAATGTTGT
>NW_010361505.1:829956-847567 GCF_000414095.1 Morus notabilis
AGAAACCCAAAGGAAAGTGTTTCCACTGCAATGGCGAAGGGCACTGGAAGAGAAACTGTAACAAGTATCTCGAGGAGCTGAAAAAGAAAAAGGAACAAGGTAAATCAGATTTACTAGTCCTTGAAACATGTTTAGTAGAGGGTGATATCTCGGCCTGGATAATTGATGTGGGAGCAACTAATCATGTTTGTTTTTCTTTGCAGAGTCTTAGTTCTTACACCAAGCTAGTCGATGAGGACTACACAATGAAAGTGGGCAATGGCGCAAGAGTTTCGGCAAAAGCAGTGGGAGAAGTTAGACTTCGTTTTAGGGAAAATAAATTTTTAGTTTTGAACAATGTTTATTTTATTCCAGACATTCGTAGAAATTTGATTTCTGTGGCTAAGTTATTTGAACAATTATTTAAAGTTTATTTTGATAATGAATTTGTTCATATTTCTCGAAATAGTTTAAATATTTATTCTAGACGTCTGGATGATGGTTTATATTGTATAAAACCAATACCTAACTCACTGCTTAATACTGAAATGTTTAGAGTTGCCGAACCTAAGAGTAAAAAGCAAAAGATTTCTCACGATAACAACACATATATGTGGCATCTTAGGCTTAGTCATATTAACCTAAATAGGATTGAAAGAATGGTAAAAGATGGTCCTTTACGCGAACTAAAAGTTGGTGAGCTTCCGGTCTGTAAATCTTGTTTGGAAGGTAAAATGACCAAGACGCCTTTCACGGTGAAAGGAGAAAGAGCTACAGAACCCCTTCAGTTGATACATTCCAATGTATGTGGACCGTTAAACGTCCAAGCTAGAGGAGGTTACGAATATTACGTCACCTTTATTGACAACTATTCAAGATATGGTTATGTTTACCTAATCCAACGGAAATCTAAAACTTTTCCGAGCAGAAGTTGAAAAATAATTAGGTAAACCAATCAAGACACTTCGATCAGATCAAGGGGGAGAATATGTAGACCAAGAGTTTCGAGATTTCTTGATTGAAGAAGGTGTAGTATCCCAATTGACTGCACCGGGTACACCACAGCAGAATGGTGTAGCTGAAAGGAGAAATCAGACTTTGCTCGACATGATGAGATCAATGTTGAGTTTTCTTCATTGCCTACTTTGTTCTGGGGTCATGCCCTAAGAACATCGACCTACATTCTGAATAGAGTACCATCTAAGTCTATTCTTAAAACACCCTTAGAGTTGTGGTGCAATCAAAAACCTAGTTTGAGACACGTGCGCATATGGGGGTGTCTAGCACATGTGCTGAACGGAAAGACTGGGAAGTTGGAACCCAAGTGAGAAGTGTGTATGTTTGTAGGATATCCTGATGGGACGAAGGGAGGTTTCTTTTATAGTCTTGAAGATTAAAAGGTGTTTGTATCTACAAATGCCACTTTTCTGGAGCATGACTATATGATAGATTTTAAGTCCAGAAGTAAAATAGTTTTGGAAGAGTTACTTTCCGATGAGATCGGACCACAGCCGGCAAGAGTTGTCAGACCACTCAAAAAAAAGACCACAGTTCCTGATCAGACTCCTATGGCACCTCGTCGTAGTGGGAGGGTAAGCAGGTTACTTGACCGGTATACCGGGGAAGCCCAAATCATCACTGCTGATGATGGGAAGGAGGATCCATCGACCTTTAAGGATGTGATGGATGATTCTGATAAGGAAGAATGGCAAGCAACTATGAAACTCGAGATGGAGTCTATGTACTCTAACTCAGTCTGGAAACTTGTAGATCTACCCAAAGGGGTAAAACCCATTGGATGCAAGTGCATCTTCAAGAGAAAGAGAGGAGCGGATGGAAAAGTAGAGACTTATAAAGCAAGGCTAGTGGCTAAGGGTTATACCCAAATGGAGGGAGTTGACTATGAGGAAACTTTCTCGCCAGTAGCTATGCTTAAGTCCATCCGGATACTCCTGGCCATTGCAGCATATTTTGACTATGAGATATGGTAGATGGATGTCAAGACAGCTTTTTTGAATGGCAATCCTAAGGAAACCATCTATATGGATCAACCAGAGGGTTTCATAGAGGAAGGCCAAAAGTCCCATTTATGGATTGAAGCAGGCTTCTAGATCATGGAACATCAAGTTTGATGAGGCTATAAAGTCTTATGGATTTGATCAAAACATTGATGAACCATGTGTCTACAAGTACAATAAAGAAGAGAAAGTGGTATTCTTAGTTCTTTACATCGATGACATCTTACTCATTGGGAATGATGTGGGATTGATGACAGATGTAAAAGAGTGGTTAGCCAACCAATTCCAAATGAAAGATTTGGGAGAGGCAATCTATGTTCTTGGGATTAAGATTATTCGAGATCGCAAGAAAAAGCTCTTGGCATTGTCACATGCATCTTATATAGACAAAGTGTTGTCTAGGTACTCGATGCAAAACTCCAAGAAAAGAAATTTGCCTTCTAGGCATGGTATTCATCTTTCTAAGGAGTAATGTCCAAAGACTCCACAACAAGAAAAAGATATGAGATGGTATCCCTATGCTTCGGCTGTGGGAAGCCTTATGTATGCCATGTTGTGTACAAGACTAGATATCTACTACACAGTGGGAGTAGTCAGTCGCTACCAGTCCAACCCAAGATTAAATCATTGGGTTGCAGTAAAGTGTATTCTCAAGTATCTTAGGAGAACGAGAAACTATATGTTGGTATATTTCGGAGAAGATCTGTCTCTCACCGGATACGCAGATTATGATTTCCAATCGGATGGAGATAGTCAACGGTCGACATCTGGATCTGTGTTCACTCTTAATGGAGGAGCCGTGGTATGGAGAAGTGTAAAGCAAAAGTGTGTTGCTGACTCTACCATGGAAGCTGATTATGTTGCAGCTTGTGAAGCTGCAAAGGAAGCTACATGGCTCAGGAAGTTCTTAATTGATCTGGAAGTTGTTCCAGATATGGATAAGCCAATTAAGCTTTACTGTGACAACAATGGAGTGATGGCTAATTCAAAAGAACCTAGAAGCCATAAGAGTGCAAAACATATAGAGAGAAAATATCACCTGATCAGAGACATTATGGATAGAGGCGATGTAGCGGTTCTGAAGATTGCGTCAGAAAACAACCTTGCTGACCCGTTCATGAAGACATTGCCATTGAATGTGTTTGATCGGCATTTAGATGGATTTGGGAATAGAGACATGACACACCTGCTTTAGGACAAGTGGGAGATTATTGGGAATAGTGTCCTAGAAGCATGAGATGTAATAGGATATTTATTATTTATTTAATAAAAGAGTTTATTCATCATTTTATGTGCATATATTTATGAATATTTTATGAATATCAAATAAAAATTTCATGATTATTTATGTAACCTTAAACATGGTATATATGTGTTGTATACGAGAGGATAATGTTTAAGGATAATAATCAAAAAGTGATGTTCGTAATAAATCTAATTAAAGTTCAGAATCTTTAATTAGAACATTACTAATACATGTCATTCTCATTTAGAATGGAACGGTGTTATCCACACTGTTAATATGGTGTGATATTGAATGAGTGTATTACGCATAATAAGATTATGTGGAACAAGGACACAGACACAATATGAATTTCTAATAATTTCTATTAAGTATAGAAATTCTAATTGAGTCTACCGATGGTCATATATAGAATGATCTTAATCCTGAGTTCTTAACAAACTCCTATTTATGGATTTGTGTCTTTTGATTTACTCGGTACGGATTCTGGGACCCTGAATCCTATTCCTTGTATTTTGGAGACATGATGAAGTAGGTAGCCGGAAATGTTGTTATACGAGATGGATTCCTTCTTGAGAAAGAAGTAGATAAATAATTCTCTTGAGTGTTGATTCGGTACTTGGATTAGTAAGAGCGTTCTGGTTCATGAATGTGTTTTATCAATCACTATCCATTAGAGAATCAATGATACTCAAGGATGAAGATATAATTAGAGAGGTTAACGGATTCTACCTGACTCTAATTATGAAATATTTATGGAGGATTGATCTATATGCAATAAGTATATCAAATGGACACTTCACAGTTTAGAAGTAATTAATGTCTATAATTTCGAGAGTGCAATTCCAAGTTTATAGTGGAGTAACTATTAGAATTAATTAATTAATTAAAGTGTTTAATTCATTATTAATTTTATTAGAGCTCGAGATTATAGGTCCATTAGTCCCCGCGTCGTCCTTGTAATTCTATGAGACACAGAGGGCAAAATGGAAATTTTAGAATTACAGAATTCTAAAATTAAACACTCAAAAATAATTAATTGAGAATTAATTATCATTTTAATAATATGATTATTTAAATTTGAATTTGAATTGGGAACATAATTTAAATTTATCCTTTTAAACTTATTTGATAAGTTGTTCAATTTAGAATTCAAATTAATTTAAGTTTGACTTAAATTCGAATTTGAATTTGAATTAAAATTGGACTACAGGATAAATGATGATTTTCTCTTCCTTCCCTATCCAGTATTGGTGCCACACACAAGGGATAGAAACCCTACATGGCCGGCCACTTAAGGGATAAGGTGTAGGAGATTTTTTGTTCCAAATTTAAATAGGTGATAGAGATTTTATTCCTTTTTGAAGTTTGACTTCTACTCTTTAAATATGAAAATGATAGAAAATTGTGTAGACAATTTTTGAAAATAATTTTCTGCCCTAATTATTGAGTGTGGCCGAAATTTCTCATAGGGAAAATAGAGGAAAATTTTTTCTCCAAAAAATTCCACATCGTGCATGCGTTTGTGTTTGTGGAAATTCAAGTGTTATTGAAACCTGTTTTGTCTCACGTGTGCCCACACACACGTCTACATGGAATCAATGAATTGTTGTGGAGGACTTTAGTTTTCTAAACACAAAGCTTGGAGCAAGGATTGTTCGAGGTCAAAGAATTCAAGTTATCGACCTAATCGGCGCTAGGTATTTATTCTTAATTGACTTCTTAATATATGAATTAATGAGATTAATTTATTCGTGCTTAAATTAATATAATCTATAGAGTATCTCAAAGGTTTTATGAAAATCTTTGTTATACACGATCCGCCCTACCGCGACGCTTCCGCATCCAAATTCGATTCGGCTACCAACAGACAATACATCAAAAGCTAGTATTGTTATTGTATGCAATTTTTTTCTAATTTTTAAGAAAGAATAGTTAGGATGGATGTGAGAATTATGTTCTCTATCACAATTTTTAGATGTTGATGGCATGAATTATTCAAGAATCTCATCTTGAGACTGTGTAAGTTGTAGTGTTGTACTAAGATTGGATTGAGAGGCTCTTACCCGTAAAGGTGTGATAATCTAATTTATTTCATACGAGTACTGTTTGTTTCCATTAAGAAAATTTTGATTCATCTGAGAGATGATACGGCGCGTACGTTTATTTGATTCTGGGGTTTTTTCTTAAGTTTTTCTCTTGTCCATTTGTTTCTAGGATACAAAATTAGTTTGGTTAGAAAAGAGAATGAAATATGTATTTATCTAAATAATTTATATAATTAGTTTTATTATGGTAAAATCAGTTGTAAGAAATTAAGCAGATAATTTTTTAATTATGATTTATTGAAAGGAAAATAATATAGTAATATCAACAATATTAAAATGATAACATTGACAATGCTAACTTTATGACAATACTAATTTCAATTATGGGCAAAATAAATTAATACAGTAGAAGTAAGTTGTTGATCGAGTTGATAAATAAATCACATATGAAGAAATAAATTCATATCTATATTTGTACCATTTCTAAATAAATGAGACAATATAAACGTATTTACAAAGATAGAGAATAATAAATTTACAACGTTGAGTATTATTCATTGGAGAACAAACTAATCAAATATTAGTACTAAATAAGCTAAATTTATGGGTAAATAGTAAATAAATAAATAAATCTATATGAGTAATTGATTGTCTTCAATTTTTTCTGTTACAGGTGAGGAAAAAAGTTAAGTCCTGCTATAACAAATGCTAATGACATAGGGTTTGGGAAAAAAAAGATTGAGAAAGGGCGAAGATAATAACAAATGAGTAATTAAGTTGTGCACAGAAAAAAAAATGATTATAGATAAATATGGGAAAGTTTTGGTATATTGTAAACGTGGCTCAGATATACAATAGTAATTTGAATAATATGCAATGAGCAAGTTGCTTATAATGAAATGTAAAAGAAGGGAAAAATGGAAGGACAACTTAGTTTTTCAACACGAAAAACTTGCATAGAGCCTCAATTTTAATTCAAGCAACCCAATAGAGAAGTTGCCTGATCAAAATAGTTATATAATAGTCTTCCCATGTTAAAAAAACTTTTAAAACAATAATTCAACCAATTTATCTAGAATTAATTTATTAATTAATTCACCCGATAAATCACTCATGAATTAACCAATCTCATATTAACTCTGAACCTCTTTTACGGAAATAACACAAGCTACCAATATATAGGAAATACACCTATCATTGTAAGAAGTTATGTGAGCTAGCAAAGGGACCCGATGGACATATACAAATCAAGCTCATATAATCACAACATTACTTGTAAACCAACAAATCTGTCTCATGATTATAAAACACTAGCGCTACTCCACTAAAAGCCTAGAGCTGCACTCTTGATTTATATAGCGTATTTACAAAGTTCTGAATAGCTCTCGTCCATGACTCAATATATTAGTGTATCATCCCCATAGGATATCCATAATTGACTTGAGGTAAGTTCCGTTTTACCTTCCCGATTACATTTATCTTATGTTCCATGATCACACCATCGAAAAACCGTTATTCGTACCATTAAAAATAGTAAACCATTAGATAACACAAAGTAGTCTAATGGCCGAACGCTCGTATTTTCCAATCCACAGATAATGCATAAGAGGATATCATTGACTCTTTGTAGGAGCTATGGATTCCACTATCTATGAATAACGAATCTACGCATACATGAGTCATACCCCCAATGTACCGGTAAGCGTACCTTTACATAATGTCAGGATGTCTCCATTTGGTACATCAAAAGATACAAGTCAAGCATACGAGTTCATTATCCATCTCAAGATTAAGATGACAACATATAATTCATCAAAAGTGAATTGTTTTATTCAAACATAATTATTAATTAAAACAATTCAACTTTGGTCCGATCCAATATAGATTTCACCATTAGAAACTATATCAATGTATCTACCCTTAGAATCCCACCTCCGACGACCAAGACAAACCGTCTCCATTAGGAAGTAGACAACATAACAATCTTAACATAAATAAAGCGCCTAACTTTATTCCCTCGATTGTGGATCATATGATTTAGACTATCATCTTTAGATTCATATCTTCCATATGTTCTTCTCATTACATGCATGACCTAAAGATTTAGAATGACAGTATCAGACTTTCAGTTTGCTTATCATACATTCAACTAATATGAACATAAAAAGGACAATACATGGATATATGAAATAAATAAATCTTTATTAATAGTCAAAATGTCTTAAAGAACATTGTTACATTTATTCCTAAGGGCATAAACGCTAACAATCTCCCACTTGCACTTAAGTGAGTAAATGTGACATGCTACACATCCCCATAGCCTCGACATGCTTCTCGAAGGCCTTAGCTGGCAAGGCCTTCGTGAACGGGTTAGTCATATTGTCCTCTGACATGATCTTGCATATTTTCACATGCCCTTCTTCAATAAAGTTCCTTATCATGTGATACTTCCTGTCTATGTGCTTACTCATTTTCTGATATCTTGGTTCTTTGGTGTTAGCTATTGCCACATTATTATCACAGTACAGTCTCAATGGCTTATCCATATAAGGAACTACTTCAAGATCCATCAGAAATTTACGGAGCCACACTGCTTCTTTTGAAGCATCACTAGTTGCCACATACTCGGCTTCCAGCGTTGAGTTAGAAGTGCAAGTTTGCTTGACACTCTTCCAAACGACAAAACCACCTCCCAGAGTAAAGACAGAACCCGAAGTCAATTTCTTAGAATCTAAACAGGATTGAAAATCTGAATCTGTATATCCTAGAGGTGTCAAATCCTCCCTAGACTATACCAGCATATAATTTCTAGTCCTCCAAAGATACTTGAATATATGCTTGACCACTACCCAGTGGTTAGGTCCTGGATTCGACTGATATCGACTTACAATCCTGACCGCATGGTAAATGTCTTGTTGAGTGCAAAGCATTGCATACATGAGGCTTCCAACCGCCGAAGCATAAGGTACCTTTGCCATGTATTCTCTTTCTTCAGATGTCTTCGGACAATCACTGTTCAAAAGAGTAATTCCATACCTAGATGATTGCCCACCTTTCTTGGATTCTGCATTGCATACTTCTCGAGAATTTTATCTATGTATGAAGAGAGCTATCATTTTGTTCTTTCGATCTCTTAAGATCCGAATGCCTAGAACATAATTAGCTCTCCTAAGTCCTTCATGTCAAACTGTTTGGTAAGCCAAACTTTGACTGATGACAAAGCCCCTACATCATTGCTAATGAGTAGAATGTCATCAACATATAACAGTAGAAAAACCACTTTCCGATCTTGAATATGCTTATAAACGCAAGGTTCATCCATATTCTGTTGGAATCTAAAGTCTTGATCAGTTGGTCAAATCTTTGTTCCAAGAACGGGAAGCTTGCTTTAATCCATAAATGGATTTCAACAACTTGCAAACTTTCCCCTCTTGACCCTTAGCCCCAAAGCCTTCTGGTTGTACTATATAGATACTTTCCTCAAGATGGCCGTTCAAGAACGCCGTCTTGACATCCATTTGCCAGATCTCATAGTCGAGAGTAGCCACAATGGATAAGAGAATGCAGATGGACTTAAGCATGGCTACAGGCAAAAAGGTTTCCTCGTAGTCGATTCCCTCCTTTTGCGTGTATCCCTTAGCTACCAGTCTAGCCTTATAGGTTTCGACCTTTCCTTCTGCATTTCTCTTTCTCTTGTAGAGCCATTTACACCCAATGAGCTTAATCCCATCAGGAAGATCTACAAGTTCCCAGACTTGATTAAAATCCATAGATTCAATCTTAGCTTTCTTGGCTCATGTCCAGAGGTTTGCGTCAACATCCTCCATAGCTTCTTTGTAAGTATAAGGATCTCTGTCATGTTCCAAAAATTCTGCCAAAAAGGTTTCTCCATTAGCCATGAATCTCTCATGTGCATGTTTGATCCTCCCACTATGCTGAAGCCCCTTAGGTTGTTGTTGGGTTTCCTTTTCTACTCTGATTCGATTGGTTTCCAAAAGAACTGTCGGTATGACCAAGTCACTCGACATTTCATCAAGCACTACTTTGCTATGAGGCTTAAAGTCATTCATGTAACTTTCCTCAAGGAATGTTGCATTCGTTGAAACCACGACTTTATTTTCCTTGGTGTTATAGAAATAACTCCCTTTCGTCCCTCTCGGATAACCTACAAAAATGCACACTTCTGAACGTGCTTCCAACTTGTTCACTTCCTTCTCCAAGACATGTTCAGGACATCCCCATATGTGAATATGGTTCAAGGATGTCTTCATGCCTGTCCACAACTCATGAGGAGTTTTTGGAATCGACTTTGCTGACACATTGTTCAGAAGATAACATGCAGTTTGTAAGGCATATCCCTATAAAGATATAGGCAATGTCAAATAACTCATCATGGACTGTACCATGTCCAACAAGGTCATATTTCTTCTCTCAGCTACACCATTATGCTGTGGAGTGCCAAGTGCAGTCAAATGGGATAGAATCCCATTCTCTAATAAGTATCCAGCGAACTCATCAGAGAGGTATTCTCCACCTTGATCGAAACGAAGTACCTTTATGGGTTTGCCCAATTACTTTTCCACTTCAGCCCAAAACTCCCTAAATTTCTTAAAAGTTTTGTTTTTGTGGTGCATCAGGTACACATAACCATATCTTGAGTAATTGTCGATAAAAGTGACGTAATACTCATACCCTCCTATTGCCTTAATGTTCATGAGACCACAAACATCACTATGCACAAGTTCAAGAAGCTCTTCAGCCCTATTGCCCTTAGACCCAAATGGTCTTTTGGTCATTTTACCCTCCGAACAAGACTCACATTGGAGTAAGGACCAAACCTTTAAAGAACTTAAAGGTTCATCCTTTACCAACCTTTGTATCGTGTTAAGGCTAATGCGACCAAGTCGTAAATGCCAAAGATATGTCTCATTAGAGTGAGAAGTTTTAAGCCTTTTAGAGTTATCAATAACTTCAGTGTTTAGCAGTGAGTCCATCTTAGGTTTGATAAAATATAGATTATTTTGCATCCATCCATCACAGATAAAAGACTTATTTTTACGAATCTGAATAAAAGTCCTTAAATAATACAGCAACAGAAATAAGATTCCTTTTAAATTGAGGAACATTAAAATAGTCTCGCAAAAATAAACTCCTATAACTATCAAAATAAAGATGGACATCTCCCACTGCTTCAGTCAACACTAGAGTTCCATCGCCCATCCTCAACGTGAAGCTCTCATTTAGAAGACTTCTTGTCCATAACTATTTTGCTTATGGGCTTAAAATCTATCATATAGTCATGCTCCAGAAACGTGGCATTTGTTAAACAAATACCTTCTAATCTTTGAGACTATAAAAGAGACCTCCCTTCATCCCATCAAAATATCCTACAAACATACACACTTCTGAATTGAGTTCTATCTTCCCAGTCTTTCCTTTCAGCACATGTGTCAGGCACCCCCATATGCGTACGTGTCTCAAACTGGGTTTTTGACTGCACTACAACTCTAAGAGTGTTTTAGGAACAGACTTAGATTGCACTCTATTCAAAATGTAGGTAGCTGTTCTTATGGCATAACCCCATAATGAAGTAGACAATGAAGAATAACTCAACATTGATCTTATTATGTCGAGCAAAGTCTAATTTCTCCTTTCAGCTACACCATTCTACTGTGGTGTACCGGGTACAATCAAATGGGATACCAAACCTTCTTTAATCAAGAAATCCTAAAAATCTTGGTCCAGGTATTCACCCCCTCGATCTAATCAAAGTCTCTTGATTGGTTTACTTAACTATTTTTCAACTTCTACTCAGAACTCTCTAAACTTTCCAAAAGTTTCTGATTTTTGTTGCATTAGGTAAACATAGCAATATCTCAAATAGTCGTCAATAAAGGTGACGTAATATTCGTAACCTCCTCTAGCTTGGACGTTTAACGGTCCATGTACATCCGAATGTATTAACTGAAGGGGTTCTGTAGCTCTTTCTCCTTTCACCGTGAAAGGCCTCTTAGTCATTTCACCTTCCAGACAAGATTCACAGACCGAAAGCTCACCAACTTTTAGTTCACATAAAGGACCATCCTTTACCAGTATTTAAATCCCGTTTAGGTTAATATGACCAAGCCTAAGATGCCTCAGATATGTGTTATTATCGTGAGAAATCTTTTACTTTTTATTCTTAGGTTCAACAACTTTAAACATTTCAGTATTAAGCAGTGAGTTATGTATTGGTTTTATACAATATAAATCATCATCCAAACGTCCAAAACAAATATTTTAACCATTTCGAGAAATATGAACAAATTCATTATCAAAATAAACTTTAAATAGTTGTTCGAATAACTTAGCTACAGAAATCAAATTTCTATGAATGTGTGGAATAAAATAAACGTTGTTCAAAACTAAACATTTATTTTCCCAAAAATGAAGTCTTACTTCTCCCACTGCTTTTGCTGAAATTCTTGCGCCATTGCCCACTTTCATCGTGTAGTCCCCATCGGCTAGCTTGGTGTAAGAAGTAAGACTCTGCAAAGAAAAATAAACAAGATTAGTCACTCCCGAATCAATTATCTAGGCCAAGGTATCACCCTCCGCTAAACATGTTTCAAGAACTAGTAAATCTGATTTATCTTGTTCCTTTTTCTTTTTCAGCTCCTCGAGATACTTGTTGCAGTTTCTCTTCCAATGCCCTTCGTCATTGCAGTGGAAACACTTTCCCTTGGGTTTTTGGTTAGAGCCTTTGGTCTTGTCAGGTTTCTTGTTGTTTCCCTTCTTCCCTTTGCCTTGGTTCTAGTTCTTCCTTTTATTTTTACCAGATCCTCCTGCAATAACAACATTTGCTTCTCCTCCCCTACTTTCGTTAGTGGATTCGAAGTTTTGCAGGTCATTCAAGAGTTTAGTAAGGTTAGACTTTTTCTTGTTCATAACATAGTTGTTTATGAACTCATGAAAATCAAGGGATAGGCTCTCCAAGATGATGCCAACTTGGGTGGCTTGATCGATCTTGGCACCATTGAGCTCTAGCTCATGGAGGTGATTAATCATGTTCAAAATATATGCACGAATAAATTAATCACATTAATTTATATGTCAAGAACTCAATTAGGAAAAAATACCTAGAGGCCGACTCGGATGATAGCTTGAGTTCTTTGACCACGAACAATCCTTGCTCCAATCTTTGTGTTTAGAAAACTAAAGTCTTCCACGTCAATTCCTTAATTCCACGTAGACGTGTGTGTGGGCACACATGAGACAAAACAGGTTTGAATAGACACTCAAATTTTTCCACAAACACCAACGCATGCACGATGTGGAATTTTTGGGAGAAAAAAAATTTTCCTCTCTTTTTCCTTTTGAGAAATTCGGCCACTCCCACAAGTTAGGGCAGAAAAATGTTTTCAAAAGTTGTGTTCAAAATTTTCTATCATTCTCATATTTAAAGAGTAGAAGTCAAACTTCAAAAAATAATCAAATCTCTATCTCCTATTAGAATTTGGAACAAAAAATTCTCCTACACGTTATACCATAAGTGGCTGGCCACCCTAGGGTTTTTATCCCTATGTGTGGCGCAAATAGCATATAGGGAAGAAAGAGAAAATCATCATTTATCCTGCAGTCCAATTTTAATTCAAATTCAAATTTGAATTTAAGTCAAACTTAAATCAATTTGAATACTAAATTGAACAACTTATTAAATAAGTTTAAAAGGATAAATTTAAATTATGTTCATAATTCAAATTCAAATTTAAATAATCACATTATTTAAATAATAATTAATTTTTAATTAATTATTTTTCGAGTATTTAATTTTAGAATTTCATAATTCTAAAATTCCCATTTTGTCCTTTGTGTCTGGTAGAATTACAAGGTCAACGCGGGGACTTATGGACCTATAATACCGAGTTCCAATATAATTAATAATTAATGAAACACTTTAATTAATTAATTAACTCTATTAATTCCAATAGTTACTCCACTATAAACTTGGAATTGAACTCTTGAAATTACAGACATTAATTACTTCTAAACTGTGAAGTGTCCATTTAATATAGTCATTGCATGTATATCAATCCTCCATAAATAATTCATAATTAGAGTCAGGTAGAATCCGTTAACCTCTCTAATTATATCTTCATCCTTGTGTACCATTGATTCTCTAATGGATAGTGATTCATAAAACACATTTATGAACCAGAGCGCTCTAACTAGTCCAAGTACCGAATCAACACTCAAGAGAATTATTTATCTACTTCTTTCTCAAGAAGGAATGGATTCCATCTCGTATAATAACATTTCCAGCTACCTATTTCATCATGTCTCCAAAATACAAGGAATAGGATTCAGGGTCTCAGAATCCGTACCGAGTAAATCAAAAGACATAAATCCATAAATAAGAATTTGTTAAGAACTCAAGATTAAGATCATTCTATATATGACAAACGGTAGACTCAATTATAATTTCTATGCTTAACAGAAATTATTAGAAATTCATATTGTGTCTGTATCCCTGTTCCACACAATCTCATTATGCGAAATACACTCATTCAATATCTCACCATATTAACAGTGCGGATAGCACCATTCCATTCTAAATGAGAATGACATGTATTAATAATATTTTAATTAAAGATTCCAAACTTTAATTAAATTCATTATGAAATATCGAATAGATATGAAATTAAATAACGATTAAATCTCTAAAACTCGGTGACTGAATAAGGATTTTTGAAGTCAAGATTAACTACAAGTCTCGCACCAATGATAACCGTACACTAAAAGGAAATGAACGATATGACATGTTTTCTTATTAGGAAGGAATTTACCATGACTAACATTCGAAACCAGAAGCAGTCTTGATCTTAGAATAACATTGAATTATGATAGAAAGATAATAGGAATCAAAATACGGTTATCAAGTAGAAATTTCAATTCCAAATCAAAACAGATTAATAATAGAGCTCGAAATTAGAATCCCAAAAGTGAAATGGCAGACAATGGTATAGGATTAATATCCATAGTCAATGTCTTACAATGACATGGTTCAAGTTAATGAGGGCATCACCGAGACTAACACTCGAGACAAGAAAGAATTTCGATTCTTGAGTGACATATGACTATGATAGAAAAATAGCACGAATCGATACACAAATAATAACGAAGAGACCAACTCCTAATCAAAACAGATTAAGAAAAGAATCTAAAGTTGGAATCTTGGAACCTGTGGGTTATGACCTACCACACTTCCAAACAAAAGCTAAACCCAATTAATATCAGAGATAAACGTCAATCTCTCGATGAGGTCCATCACCACCATCATCATTATCCGAATGAAGAATGATATCTCATCAACACAAGAAACCCATGAAGTAATCACTCTTGAGCAAAACACCCTTTAAGAGATAAAAGAGCACATTAGTGAATTGAGACAAGTAGCTAGAATAAAAATCTGAATGGCAAGGCTAAACTTGTGCATCGATCAAATCGATAAAAGCAAAGCATGGATGGAGGAAACTCTACCGATCAAAATCTGCTGGAACCTAAGTCGTCGCTCCCCATCGACTTAAATCTTTATGTTGAGCGGGTCGAGAGGTGGAAAAGACCAATACCAATATTCAAACTCTACGAAAGTCAAAACGAATATCGTTTCCTACACCGAAATTCTTGTAAGAATTCCAAAGTCAACATTGGCTTTGAATTTTTAAAACTGACAAGAGTCAAGAGCACTTATGGAAACAAATCAATTATCAAGTCGAAATCAATACTTCTCAAAAACTTCAAAGTCAACTTTGACTTTGAACTTCATATTGATAAACATCGATAATAGAAACATGGATTCCATCCATCAAAGTGCTCTAGGAAAATGAAACAGACTCTAACGTCAAATTCTCAAATCCAACTTTATCATGTATTAACTAGTATTGCACGACACATCCCGACACAAAATTATTAAAATAACAACAAAACTCAGTAAAAACTCACACCGGCTCCATTTCCCATGGAATTTGAATTCGTGCTCTGATACCAAAAACTGTCACGACCCCAAAGATGAGACCATGATTATTGGGATATAATTAAAGAAAATTACCTTAAATAAACTAGATTAATTCAGAAAAATCCATGAAAATAAAATAAAATATAAAAATGTTGGGATCTATATGTGCCCTAAGGATAGAAAATCGATTCTAAGGATTTTCTGTAGATTGACATTATGATATTAATAAAAGAAGTTATTCATGTTTAATAAGTGGTGTCCTATTTACTTTCATTTGTTGAATGTATGATTAATTGAGCAAACATAAATACTCCTAGTTTTTTGGTAACATATCGGATTACCGTTGTATACGGGGTATACATAGAAGACATGATAATTCGATAACAGTCTAAATAAAAGGTCTGCAATCGATGGAATAAGATTTGGGGATCTTATTCATGTTAAGATTGTAAAGGTTGTCTACTTCCTTGGAGGGATGGCTTGTCTTGACCATCAGATCGGTTCTGAGTAGAAACCTTGATGTATACCAGTATTGAGGTATAACATTGGACTGGACCTAAAATGTTAATTGATTCAGTTTAATAATTCTATTTATAAGAATCAATGACGCTTTGATTATCATCCTTCATTAATCTTAATCCTGAAATGGATACTTGAGTTTGTTGGTTCCCGAATCGAATTCGGGTGCGGAAGCGTGGGGAAAGGCGGATCGTGTATAACAAAAATTTTCATAAAACTTTTGGGATACTCTATAGATTATATTAATTTATGCATGAATAAACTAATCGCATTAATTTACATCAAGAACTCAATCCGAAAAAATACCTGGAAGTTGACTCGGATGATAACTTGAATTCTTTGACCACGAACAGTCCTTACTCCAAGTTTGTGTTTAGAATACCAAAGTCTTCCACGTCAATTTCTTGATTCCACGTGGACGTGTGTGTGGGCACACGTGAGACAAAACAGGTTTCTTAAACACTCAAATTTCCAAAAACACCAACGCATGCACGATGTGGAATTTTTAGAGAAAAATATTTTCTCTCTCTTTTGCTTAGAGAAATTCAGCCACCAACTGTTTAGGGCTGAAAAAATGTTTCAAAAAATGTTTTTACAATTTTCTATCATTCTCATATTTAGAGAGTAGAAGTCAAACTTCAAAACAGAATCAAATCCCTATCTCCAATTTTGAATTTGGAACAAAAAATCCCTTCCCCTTATCTCCAAGGTGGCCGGCCACACAGTTAGGGTTTTACCCTGTGTGTGGTGCCAATAGCAGATAGGGAAGGAAGAGAAATCATCGTTTATCCTGTAATCCAATTTTAATTCAAATTGAAATTCGAATTTAAGTCAAACTTAAATTAATTTGAATTCTAAATTAAACAACTTATCAAATAAGTTTAAATGGATAAATCTAGATGTGTTCAAATTCAAATTTAAATAATCACATTATTTAAATAATAATTAATTCTCAATTAATTATTTTTCGAGTATTTAAATTTAGAATTCCATAATTCTAAAATTCTCATTTTGCCCTTTATGTCTGGTAAAATTACAAGGACGACGCGGGGACTTATGGACCTATAATCCCGAGCTCCAATAAAATTAATAATTAATTAAACACTTTAATTAATTAATTAATTCTATTAATTCCAATAGTTACTCCACTATAAACTTGGAATTGAACTCTCAAAATTATAGACATTAATTACTTCTAAACTGTGAAGTGTCCATTTGATATAGTCATTACATGTAGATCAATCCTCCATAAATAATTCATAATTAAAGTCAGGTAGAATCCATTAACCTCTCTAATTATATCTGCATCCTTGAGTACCATTGATTCTCTAATGGATAGTGATTCATAAAACACATTCATGAACCAGAGCGCTCTTACTAATCCAAGTACTGAATCAACACTCAAGAGAATTATTTATCTATTTCTTTCTCAAGAAGGAATGGATTCCATCTCATATAATAACATTCCCAGCTACCTATTTCATTATGTCTCCAAAATACAAGGAATAGAATTCAGGGTCTCGAAATCCATACCGAGTAAATCAAAAGACATAAATCCATAAATAGGAGTTTGCTAAGAACTCAGGATTAAGATCATCCTATATATGATCATCGGCAGACTCAATTAGAATTTCTATGCTTAACAGAAATTATTAAAAATTCATAATGTGTCTTTGTCCTTATTATGCGAAATACACTCATTCAATATCTCGTCATATTAACAGTGCGGATAACACCGTTCCATTCTAAATGGGAATGACATGTATTAATAATGTTTTAATTAAAGATTCTGAACTTTAATTAAATTCAT
>NW_010361505.1:847701-851757 GCF_000414095.1 Morus notabilis
AAAATGATGAATAAACTCTTTTATTAATTAAATAATAAATATTTTATTACATCTCATGCTTCTAGGACACTATTCCCAATAATCTCCCACTTATCCTAAAGCAGGTGTGTCATGTCTCTAATCCCAAATCCATCTAAGTGCCAATCAAATACATTCAATGGCAATGTCTTGGTGAACGGGTCAGCAAGGTTGTCCTCTGACGTGATCTTCAGAACTGCTACATCGCCTCTATCCACAATGTCTCTGATCAGGTGATATTTCCTTTGTATATATTTCGCACTCTTATGGCTTTTAGGTTCCTTTGAATTACCCACTGCTCCACTGTTGTCACAGTAGAGCTTAATTGGCTTATCCATATCTGGAACAACTTCCAGATTAGTTAAGAACTTCCTGAGCCATGTAGCTTCTTTTGCGGCTTCACAAGCTGCAACATATTCAGCTTCCATGGTAGAGTCAGCAACACACTTTTGCTTTATACTTCTCCATACCATGGCTCCTCCATTAAGAGTGAACACAGATCCAGATGTCGACCGTCGACTATCTCTATCCGATTGGAAATCAGAATCTGTGTATCCGGTGAGAGACAGATCTTCTCCAGAATATATCAACATATAGTTTCTCGTTCTCCTAAAATACTTGAGAATACACTTTACTGCAACCCAATGATCTAATCCTGGGTTGGACTGGTAACGACTGACCATTCCCACTGCATAGCAGATATCTGGTCTTGTACACAACATGGCATACATAAGGCTTCCCACAGCCAAAGCATAGGGATACTGTCTCATATATTCTTCCTGTTGTGGAGTCTTTGTACATTGTTCCTTAGAAAGGTGAATACCATGCCTTGCAGGCAAATTCCCATTCTTGAAATTCTGTATCGAATACCTAGACAACACTTTGTCTATATAAGATGCCTGTGACAACGCCAAAAGCTTTTTCTTGCGATCTCGAATAATCTTAATCCCAAGAACATAGCTTGCCTCTCCCAAATCTTTCATTTAGAATTGGTTGGCTAACCACTCCTTTATATCTGTTATCAATCCCACATCATTCCCAATGAGTAGGATGTTATCGACGTAAAGAATTAAGAAGACCACTTTCTCTTCATTCTTATACTTGTAGACACATGGTTCATCAATGTTTTGATCAAATCCATAAGACTTTATAGCCTCATCAAACCTGATGTTCCATGATCTAGAAGCCTGCTTCAGTCCATAAATGGACCTCTGCAATTTGCAGACTTTCTGCTTTTGGCCTTCCTCTATGTAACCCTCTGGTTGTTCCATATAGATGGTTTCCACAAGATAGCCATTCAAAAAAGCTGTCTTGACATCCATCTGCCATATCTCATAGTCAAAATATGCTGCAATGGCTAGAAGTATCCGGATGGACTTAAGCATAGCTATTGGCGCGAAAGTTTCCTCATAGTCAACTCCCTCCTTCTGGGTATAACCCTTAGCCACTAGCCTTGCTTTATAAGTCTCTACATTTCCATCCATTCCTCTCTTTCTCTTGTAGATCCACTTGCATCCAATGGGTTTTATCCCTTCGGGTAGATCTACAAGTTGCCAGACCGAGTTAGAGTACATAGACTCCATCTCGAGTTTCATAGCTGCTTGCCATTCTTTCTTATCAGAATCATCCATCGCATCCTTAAAGGTTGATGGATCATCCTTACCGTCATCAACAGTGACGATTTGGGCTTCCTCGGTATACCGGTCAGGTAACATGCTTACCCTCCCACTACGACGAGGCGCCTTAGGAGTCTGATTAGGAACTGTGGTTTTTTCTCTGACTGGTTTGACAACTCTTGTCAGTTATGGTCCGATCTCATCAGAAAGTAACTCCTCCAATACTATTTTACTTATGGGCTTAAAATCTATCATATAGTCATGCTCCAGAAAAGTGGCATTTGCCGATACAAACACCTTTTGATCTTCAGCACTATAAAAGAAACCTCCCTTTGTCCCATCGGGATATCCTACAAACATACATACTTCTAACTTGGGTTTCAACTTCCCAGTCTTTCCTTTTAGCACATGTGCTGGACACCCCTATATGCGCACGTGTCTCAAACTAGGTTTTCGACCGCACCACAACTCTAAGGGTGTTTTAAGAATAGACTTAGATGGTACCCGATTCAGAATGTAGGCAGTCCCAGAACGAAGTAGGCAATGAAGAATAACTCGACATTGATCTCATCATGTCGAGCAAAGTTTGATTTCTCCTTTCGGCAACACCATTCTGCTGTGGTGTACCGGGTGCAATCATTTGGGATACTACACCTTCTTCAATCAAGAAATCCCAGAACTCTTTGTCCAGGTATTCTCCCCCTCGATCTGATCGAAGTGTATCGATTGGTTTACCTAATTATTTTTCAACTTCTGCTCGGAATTCTCTAAACTTTCCAAAAGTTTCAGATTTCCGTTGCATTAGGTAAACGTAACCATCTCTTGAATAGTCGTCAATAAAAGTGATGTAATATTCATAACCGCCTCTAGCTTGGACTTTTAACGGTCCACATACATCTGAATGTATCAACTGAAGGGGTCTGTAGCTCTTTCTCCTTTCGCCGTGAAAGGCCTCTTGGTCATTTTACCTTCCAAACAAGATTCACAGACCGAAAGCTCACCAATTTTAAGTTCGCGTAAAGGACCATCCTTTACCAATCTTTCAATCCAGTTTAAGTTAATATGACCAAGCCTAAGATGCCACAGATATGTATTACTGTCGTGATAAATCTTTTGCTTTTTATTCTTAGGTTCGGTAACTCTGAACATTTTAGTATTAAGCAGTGAGTTAGGTATTGGTTTTATACAATATAAACCATCATCCAGACATCAAGAACAAATAATTAAACCATTTCGAGAAATATGAACAAATTCATTATCAAAATAAACTTTAAATAATTGTTCAAATAACTTAGCCACAGAAATCAAATTTCTACGAATGTCTGGAATAAAATAAACATTGTTCAAAACTAAAAATTTATTTTCCCTAAATCGAAGTCTAACTTCTCTCACTGCTTTTGCCGAAACTCTCGCGACATTGCCCACTTTCATCGTGTAGTCCCCATCGGCTAGCTTGGTGTAAGAACTAACACTCTGCAAAGAAAAACAAACATGATTAGTTGCTCCCGAATCAATTATCCAGGCCGAGGTATCACCCTCTACTAAACATGTTTCAAGGACTAGTAAATTTGATTTACCTTGTTCCTTTTTCTTTTTTAGCTCCTCGAGATACTTGTGACAGTTTCTCTTCCTGCGCCCTTCCCCATTGCAGTGGAAACACTTTCCTTTGGGTTTCTGGATGGGGCCTTTAGCATTCTTGGGTCTCTTTTTCTTTCCTTTCTTCCCTTTTCCTTGGTTCTGGTTCTTTCTTTTAATTTTACCAGAACTTCCTGCAACTACAACATTTACTTTTCCTCCCCTTCGCTTGTTGGTGGATTCGAAGTTTTGCAGGTCATTCATGAGTTCAGTGAGATTAGACTTTTTCTTGTTCATAACAAAGTTGTTCACGAACTCATGAAAAACAGGGGATAGGCTTTCCAAGATGATGCCAACTTAGGTGGCTTCATCGATCCTGGCACCATTGAGCTCCACATCATGGAGGTGATCAATCATGTTCAAAACTTGACTGAAGAACTTTTCTTCATCTTGTCATTCATGAAAGCCCTTACAGCATCCAAACGAGCCTTCTTAGAGGGAGCGCCGAACATGGCTTCTAGAGACTCTATTATCTCATAAGCAGTCTCCATCTCCTCATGCTTCTTACGAAGCACATTGCTCATACTAGCCAGCATAAAGCACTTTGCTTTGTTGTTGACCTTGATCCAGCGATCATAAGGCTCCTTTGCGGTTTTAGATGCATTAGCCGCGGGTTCAGGTGGACATTCCTCTACTAGGACAAACTTGTAGTCTTCGCAGACCAATAGTATGTTCATGTTACTTTTCCACTTAGCATAGTTATCACCGTCTAATTTTTCAGTCGCAAGTAGTGTGATAATTTTCATCTAATCAATTTATGTGCATGAATATCAAGGCATGTTAATTT
>NW_010361505.1:851826-853007 GCF_000414095.1 Morus notabilis
GATAATCTAATTTTCCACATACAAAGTGTACCTTTGGGTAGTCAAGTTATATGCCAATTAGACCGAGACTCTTCTCAGTTAATAAATATAGTCAAAATATCTCATATTTTCATATTTATTAACTACCGTTATTTTTAGTCAAAATATAACCAATAGATTTGATTATATTTTATGAGTGTAACCCACCGTTTCAGATCCCATAGACTTAACTCCGGATTGCTACCTTTGGGCAGTCAATTCAGAAATACATCTTGAAATCTTATCTCTACGAAGCCAACCTTGTTATTGATCCGGCAAGGACACTCTCCTTTAGGAGGGCGATTCAATGTCGCCGCAAAGCCCCTTTCCGGATCTCACGGTGTTGCGCTAACGGTGGAGACTAGTGGGTCGCATTGTCATTCAATCCTCTCCCACTCATTATTTTGCAAATATATATTTTGTTTGAAAAAACATCTCATGATTTTCAAATCGAAAAATAAACAATTTATTTTTCGGATATGTGAAATTCCAAAATTTAACTCTTAAATTCAATTTCACATATAACATTATTTTGCAAATCAATTTTGCAACTTAAATCAATTTAATCATATTAAATCAATTTTAGCACATGGTTCTTATTTTATTTTATTTTTCTTAAACACTTTTATACTAAATAAAATAAACAATAATAAATGCGCGTATCTGCATGGCATGTTATAAAACATATGAGTAGGCACATTATATCTATATGGCATGTTATATGCATTGACATATAATATATAATTATCAACATAAAATATAAATATATGCAATCAGCTATTGAGATGGATTTGACCGGGTCCCATGAAAAAATAAATTACAACTCAATCGAATCGAATAAATAAATAATTACAATAATTATATTCTTCCGTTACATCAACGGGTCTTCGATTCTCGAGTTCTTTATTCTTCAGCTTCATTCTTTGTCTTCAGGTTGGATTTCACCTTTCTTGGGGTTCGGAACTTTTCCGGGTCTGTCGGCAAGCATTACGAGGGTTTCGGAAACCTTCGGTCCCATTCGGGATCAAATCCCGAATATTGGCCGCTAGTCGCGCTGGGGTGCGCGCATGCGCGCACGGGATGGCCGCGCGCTGTACGTGCCAGCGCAGTTTGTCCGCGCGCCCGCGCGGACTCTTCACGCGCTGGGGCACACTCAGGCCGTG
>NW_010361505.1:853381-853795 GCF_000414095.1 Morus notabilis
TAATTCTACCCAAAACCTAAAATTACAATAATTCTAATCCTGAATAAAATTACAAATAATTTAATCAATGAATAAATATAACCGATTCATGGAACCATATAATTAACGACCAAATCCACTATCCATAGATTGATCAACATGAATTAAAATAAACATCCATAAATGCAAGTGCCTACCCATCAGATACCTAGATAATTAAATATCACATATTTAATATATTAATTATGATTATCAAATAATCGAAGTATAAATTAATATCGTCTATAGACCGCTCTGATACCAATTGTTGGTTCCCGAATCAAATTCGGGTGCGGAAGCGTGGGGAAAGGCGGATCGTGTATAACAAAAATTTTCATAAAACTTTTGAGATACTCTATAGATTATATTAATTTATGCACGAATAAATTAATCGCA
>NW_010361505.1:854106-854764 GCF_000414095.1 Morus notabilis
ACAATTTTCTATCATTCTCATATTTAAAGAGTAGAAGTCAAACTTCAACACAGAATTAAATTCCTATCTCCAATTTGGAATTTGGAACAAAAAATCCCTTCCCCTTATCTCCAAGGTGGCCGGCCACACAGTTAGGGTTTTACCCTGTGTGTGGCGCCAATAGCAGATAGGGAAGGAAGAGAAATCATCTTTTATCCTGTAGTCCAATTTTAATTCAAATTCAAATTCGAATTTAAGTCAAACTTAAATTAATTTGAATTCTAAATTTAACAACTTATCAAATAAGTTTAAAATGGATAAATCTAGATGTGTTCAAATTTAAATTTAAATAATCACATTATTTAAATAATAATTAATTCTCAATTAATTATTTTTTGAGTATTTTATTTTAGAATTCCATAATTCTAAAATTCTCATTTTGCCCTTTGTGTCTGTTAGAATTACAAGGACGATGCGGGAACTTATGGACCTATAATCTTGAGCTCCAATAAAATTAATAATTAATTAATTAATTATATTAATTCCAATAGTTACTCCACTATAAACTTGGAATTGAACTCTCGAAATTATAGACATTAATTACTTCTAAACTGCGAAGTGTCCATTTGATATAGTCATTACATATAGATCAATCCTCCATAAATAATTCATAATTAGA
>NW_010361505.1:854794-855335 GCF_000414095.1 Morus notabilis
CTAATGGATAGTGATTCATAAAACACATTCATGAACCAGAGTGCTCTTACTAATCCAAGTACCGAATCAACACTCAAGAGAATTATTTATCTACTTCTTTCTCAAGAAGGAATGGATTCCATCTCGTATAATAACATTCCCAGCTACCTATTTCATTATGTCTCCAAAATACACGGAATAGGATTCAGGGTCTCAGAATCCGTACTGAGTAAATCAAAAGACATAAATCCATAAATAGGAGTTTGTTAAGAACTCAGGATTAAGATCATCCTATATATGACCATCGGTAGACTCAATTAGAATTTCTATGATTTAACAGAAATTATTAGAAATTCATATTGTGTATGTGTCCTTGTTCCACATAATCTTATTATGTGAAATACACACATTCAATATCTCGTCATATTAACAGTGCGGATAACACCGTTCCATTCTAAATGGGAATGACATGCATTAATAATGTTTTAATTAAAGATTCCAAACTTTAATTAAATTCATCATGAACAATGTTTTTTATTATTATCCTTAAACACTATCCTCT
>NW_010361505.1:855987-861473 GCF_000414095.1 Morus notabilis
GTAAAACGGAATAAGTCCTTAATTCAATCATGGATAACATATTGGGGATTAAGCGAGTGATGAATGATCATGGAAGAAGCCCTACGTAAGAGAGCTTTCGTAATACGGTATGTAAACGGGAGTTCAGCTTTAGACTTTTAGTGGTATAGTCCTGAAGTTGATAATTGTTGAATAATTAATCGGGGATTAATTTTTCACAATTATAGGAGCATCTTTACATATTTCCATCGGGTCCCTCTACTAGCTCATATAGTTCCACGAAGCGTCTCGGGATTCATTCTTAATGAGATCGGTAAGCTAAATGGAAATTAAGTAGTGTCTGATAAAGTCATGGTACTCTCTTGCATGCAATTCTGAAAGGATTGGACATGTGAAATTAATGTGGACAAACATAAATGATTTGTTACATATGATTGGTTGTGGATAAAATAATTATTTGTTAATTATTTTGGTTAATTGAATTTTGGAAATAAGATTGTGTTTGAATTGTTTAATTTTGGAAAAACAAAATTTATTCTCCCCTATTTAAAGTGAATGAATTTTAATGGATGGAGGGAAATAGATTTTGTTTCAAAATAGTTTAAAATATATTCCTAATATTAATTATTAATTAGTTTAAACAATGGAGCTTATTTGATAGATTTTCTTCATTTAAAAAAGATGGTTCACGTTTTTATTTTTTTGAGAGAAAGAAAATCTAGAATATTCCATTTGATTAAATTAATTAATATGGATAACGTTTGTGGAAAATATTTATTTAAAATACAAACAAGAGAATGTTATTTAAATTCAAATTTTAAAAGGAGTTTGAATCAAGATAGGATTTGGACTTTTGGAAGATCAAAGGATCTTGATTTGAATTGAAACCAACAACCTTATCTCCTAAAGATAAGTGCACGAATTTTTGGAGTCCTTCTCCTAAGGAAATTCGTGGATAAGGTTCATAGAACCTAGCCCAAAAAGTTTGTGATCTTTTGGTTCAAAAAGATTTTCTAGTAAAAATAATTATTAATTATTTTTGGGTAGAAAATTTGTTTTTTGAAAAAGGATCCAGATATTATATTAGGGCTAGTGCTTCATGAAACAAGAGATAATAATAGATCACAAATGGTGATACACGAATTTTAGGAGAAAGAGAGAGAAAAACGTTTTTGGCTTTCTTCAGGATAAGGGAAAAACGTTTTTTGGGATTTTTTGGACTTAAGAATTCGTTCATGGTGTGAGGAAATATAAGAGATAAATTTCCATTGAATCAAAACTAAGAGGAAAGGTTTTATTGAGTGAAAAAGATCGAGGTCAACTTGTTCCTGTCTTGAAGTTTTGAAGAACGAATCTAGATCGCTATCTTAACAAAGTACGTTAAGGTTGAGAAAGCGGGATCTAGGGTTCGTAGTGCAATACCGATCGTTTGGAACCTTACCACGTGTGCCCACACACACTCTGAGACAAGGAGCTCGAGAATAGTGGAGAAGATTCGTTGGTGGATGCTCTAAATATTCTGGAGTCCAAGAAACAAGGTATGTTTGATCATGCATTTAATTTATTGTTATATACATCATGAGTCTTCTTTCCTTGTTCGGCATTAAAATTTTAAAACTTCCGCTGCGCCGTAACTATGATAACTGGATCCGTTTCTCCAACAACAAATACCAAAATAGATATTAAAATATATTGCTCCAGAGTCTTTCTTTTACAAATAATATTTAAAACAGTCCATAAAGTTTAAAATAATACAACTCTGGGACAGTGTCGACCAATACAGTTTATATACTGGAATACAACACATCTCATAATTAAAACTGTAAATCTGAAACAAACGTACCGCTTCGAACCTCACACCTTCAATCCATTAGCATCCACTTCTCATGATGTTAATCTAAACTGCTAACTCTGGAGGGGGTTTAAAACATTGAAAACATAATAGTAAAAGTGAGCGGAAGGCTGGTTAACGCCCAAAAGTGTTGTTCACAAATGGTCAATTGTAGCACATAAGGGTGGTCGTATCCACAAAGAGGTAACAAAATGAACAAGAAAGATTAGCATAATAAGAGCGTTAGAGAAAAATAAATAACAAGTGAATTAAAGAAAAATAAGAGTTTTTGAGATTTTTGTTGCAAGTAAAATAAAAAGGAGAAAATTTGTATGAAGGAAACTCAGTAATAAAAATAGTAAGGTGAAAAGAATCCCTAATGTTTCGTTCACCAATTCAAGTTTTGAGTCATAAAATAAAATGATCAAATAACTTAAACCTCTATGTTGACTCCGAAAATATTATCATTACAAGTTATCAAAAATTGACAATATATCAATTTGACAATATTGCAATAAAAGACAGTTTGTAAAATAATTTGAATAACAAAACAATGCATGACAGAATTACATAAGAAAAACGTGACTGGACTTATATAAAAATTGGCACAAAATATTTTGAAAAGTAAAAGAATCCTCAGCGATGACTGATGCAAAACAACACTTTAGGATTAATTCTCATTCCTAAAGCAATCCAAATCTCAATTTCCAACCAAGATTTCCTATTAGTGTGCCCTAATCCATTTTCATATTTCAAATTATCTCTCAAGGGTTTTCAATCTCAAATCAAGGATTAAAGATGCTAATCCATTTGTCCCAAGTCCCCAAATGAAGCTAATTTGGGTTCTCCCCGAAAACAGGGGTCAAAACAGCAATTTCAGGCCAAACAGGGTCAAACCCCGTGTCAACCGGTCGATCGGTGACAGAGTAGTGCATTACCACCGGTCGACCGGTGGTGTACACTTTGGTTGACCGGACAGGTCGACCGGTCAGGCCAATGCAATCTGGTCGACCGCATAGGTCGACCGGTTTCCATGTGATCCGGTCGACCGGACAGGTCGACCGGTGGAATCAGCTACGCGAGAGAAGCTCACAGAAATCAATCCAAAAACTGCAAATCTCAGTCCCAAATCGAGATATTTCAAAGGAAAACCACTAGATCTGGGTTCTAGGTCCTAAAACAAGTCCAAAGAACCCAAGATCTCCAATTTCTACGCTAGTTTTACTCAAAAACCATCAATATCCGGTTTGAACCAAAAATAAGTTTTGAAATTCAAAAACTTGAGATTCAAGAGAGGTTCTTTCAGTAATCTTACCTCGAATCCTTCTCTTGACATTGAAAAACTTCTTTAAATCTTTCCTTGGTTCAAGATCCGTTTGATTTGGGACAAAAAATGAGAGAGAGAGAGAGAGAGAGCACGGGAGAGTGGGAGAGAGTGATGCACAGGAGAGAGAGGGAGAGAGAGTGATGCACGGGAAGGAAAAGGAAAGAAAGAAAAGAAAAGAAAAGGAAAAGAAAAGAAAAGAAAAAAGAAAAGAAAATGACATGTGTATAATATTTTTAAAAGAACAGTCCAGAAATGCGCCCATACACACTTCTAGGTTAAAATAAATTACTGAGAATAATTTAAATACCTTGGAACTAATTAAACTCACACATGTCAGAAACATTTATTAATTAATACTCAATTAATAATCAAGATTAGGCACACTAATAATCTCAATTACCTTAATTAATTTCTTTTAATTCTTCAGGGTCTTACAAGTTGTATGCTAAGAAGGAGAAGTGACACTTCTGGCTTACAGAAGTGAAGTTCCTTGGGCATGTGATTTCTGGACAGGGAATTTCTGTAGATCCTTCCAAGATCGAGAATGTGCTACAGTGGGAAAGGCCGAAGAATGTAGCGGAGATTCACAGTTTCCCTAGACTTGCAGGGTACTATCGGCGTTTTGTGAAAGACTTCTCGAGTATTGCTGCACCGCTGACTCGGTTGACCAAGAAAGAAGTTAGATTCCAATGGGACGCTGAGTGTGAAAATGCTTTTCGGGAATTGAAGGTCAGACTGACAAGTGCACCAGTCCTGACTATTCCTGATAGTGAGGAACCATATGAGGTGTATTCTGATGCCTCGGGGAGTGGGCTTAGCTGTGTCTTAATGCAAGAGGGACGCGTGGTAGCGTACGCATCTTGCCAATTAAGACCACATGAATGAAATTACCCCACTAATGATTTGGAATTGGCAGCGGTAATATTTGCTCTGAAGATATGGAGGTGTTATCTCTATGGAGCAAAGTTTCAGGTCTTTTCTGACCATAAAAGTCTGAAGTACTTATTTACTCAGAAAGACTTGAATCTCAGGCAAAGGAGATGGGTGGAGTATATGGAAGATTATGACTTCACTCTACAATAACATCCTGGAAAAGCTAATGTGGTGGCTGATGCCCTTAGTAGGAAGACGACGGGGACTCTGGCGTTATTAGCTTTCGAAGATTGGAAAAGGACTGAAGTGGTGAGTGAGTAAGATCTTCAGTTCTATGAAGATCATAACCAGGCTATAGTGTATAATCTGACCTCTACACCGGATATTGTGCAACAGGTGTGACGCCCCTAAGTGGGGGTTATGTAATAAAAGTGCGGTAACGGTGCACAAATAGAAATAAAATAAAATAAGACTCCTAAAATAAAAACAATGTCTGCCCATGGGCCTTTAAAACAAACTCTCCGTTAAAACCCATAATTCATCGTTACGTTAAAACTTGGATCCACAGTATAATGTAGCACCAATAAAATATTTAACAGTACGATCATCATCATCAGTTACAATTTTGTCCAAAGTAATCCAATCAAGGACTTACACAAATTTGAGGAAGGAAACTGAAAATGGTAGATCCTCTACGAGGGGAACGCTGATCGGTGACTACTCCTTGTCCGAAAGGTTGCACTGTACACCCCCTGGAAATGAAAGAGGACAAATGGGGTGAGCACGGAATGCTCAGTAGGAGAACTATTACTCACTTTTAGTTTTATTTACCTTTCCCAAATTAAACCTGCATGGTTAGTAATTTCTACTTTTTATGCACAATAAATTATGAAAACCTGTGTCAGTGAGATAATCTAGTCCGTACACTCGGGACGATAAACCCCCGAAGGGCGCAGTGACTCAGAGAGACTGATGGTAGGGAACTCTAACTCGATGTCCTTACCAGATCAGTTCTCGAACCACGGGTGACGGTGAACTGTCGTTCCGGACCCTCACCAGGACGTAACCACTGTACAGTAACCTTGGAGATTCTCAACCCCGGAGAGCGTCATCACCTCTCCTTCTTTTACCTTTTCGGGTTCACACCCAGGGATGGTGAACGGCTACACCTACTGTTAGCACACTATCTCACTATCGTGTCCGGTTTACATTCTCCTAACCATGCTTTTGTGTCAATTTCCAAAATTATGTTAAAATCTCTTGGCCACGCTGTACATTACAGGATGGGCCCCTAATGGTTCTGTTTCAAGTCATATCGTGTAACAGTAATAAATAAGTTTGATATATAATTTTAAATCTTCTCAAATTTAACAAAATAAATTAAATTAAATAAAACTCCACAAAAGTTAAGTAATAGGACCCCTACCTCAAAACGGATCGTCAACCGAAAGTCGAGAAGCTGCGAAACGAAGCTTC
>NW_010361505.1:861548-866218 GCF_000414095.1 Morus notabilis
CGGACTTGAGTCCTACCCCCCCTAAATCGATGGTTCTGAATCCAATGGCGATGTCAATTTTACCAAATTCAGCCTCTAACTACTCGGATCGAGATCCTCAATTCTGGTCGAATTTCAAACCTTGAATCTTTGTTTTTCAGCCATGGATCTTCAAAATTGATTGGGGGCTTTCATTACCGTTGAGATTCTGAGCATTTTGACACCAAGATCACGAGGATCCAATGGCTAGATCGTCGGAACCATCCTCCCACTTTTCTCACGGCGGCGGCGGCTCATTTTCCGGCAAGACGACTGCGGTGACCACGGCTGGTGGCCCAGAATGACTCACTGACTCCCTCTGAAGCTAATGGGCTGGGCGGTGTCGTTCACATCGGCCGGAGGAGGGAGATTCGTGGGCGGCGGCGGCGAGGAATCCGGCCACCACGGGCGGTGGTGCTCCGGTCAGGATCAAGCCGTGTTGCTGGTACCATTTTCTTCGTCTCTTCACTCTGAGTCTATTGGGACCGGAATCACCTCGATCGGACACCGGACGGCGAAGATATCACGATCGGAAGTTTTTGAGATTTTTCAAAACTTTGACCGGCGAGTGTGGCGGTGTCCGGCGGAGTTGGCGGCCGTAAGACACCAATCCGGACTCAGCTCGATGAGAGCTTTCCAATGAGCCGGGAGGTGTCAAAAATGGACGCCGGAATCTTCCCCGGATGTGTACGGCCGTACACATGGAAGGAGAGAGAAAGAAGAGAGAGAAAGTGGGTTTTTGTGTTTGAATTTTTCTGATGAGGTGGAACACGCCCAAGTGGCATTAATACTAGTTTGGACTCACTGAGTGTCCAATTATCCGTTTCTGATCCGTACATTTCTTAAAAATTACATTTTGGCTCAGATTTTTAAAATTTTCACACTTAAGTCTTTAAAAATTACAAATTAACCCCATTTCAAATTTTGGGTTTTACCACTCCTTCCCCCTTAGGAGATTTTGTCCTCGAAATTAAAATTACATCTGTACTCAGAATAGATAAGGATACTTTTCCTGCATTTCTGACTTAAGCTCCCATGTGGCTTCTTCATCTCCGTGATATTGCCATAGAACCTTGACCAAGGGGATCTCACGGCGACGTAGTATCTTAACCTCACGTTCCAAAATTTGGATAGGGAACTCCTCGTAAGTCGTGTCCCCCTGGATCGGAATATCTGTCCACGTTATTATTCGGGATGGATCTGGTTCGTATTTTCGTAGCATCGACACGTGGAAGACGTTGTGAACATGGGACAGTTGAGGCGGCAGGTCTAGGCGGTATGCAACTGGTCCAATTCGCTCTAGTACCTCGAATGGTCCTGTGTACCTTGGTGCAAGCTTACCTCGAAATCTGAAACGAGAAACTCCACATTTTGGGGTCACTTTTAGGAACACAAAGTCCCCAATCTCGAACTCCAATGGTTGTCTCCGGTTATCTGCATAACTCTTCTGTCGACTCTGAGCGGTTTTGAGACGGTCATGAATAAATTGGACTCTTTCTGTCGTCTCCCGCACAAACTGAGGTCCAAGGTTAATGCGTTCTTCCTTCTCAGCCCAACACAAAGGAGATCTGCAGGGCCTACCATACAGAGCCTCAAATGGAGCCATTCCGATGCTGGCTTGGTAGCTGTTATTATAAGCGAATTCGGCATTTGGCAGGCATTCTCCCTATCTGCCCTCAAAGTCCAGAACGCAAGCACGCAGCATATCTTCAAGGATTTGTATAACCCGCTCCAATTGGCCGTCAGTCTGAGGGTGGAAAGCGGTGCTGAATCTCAACTCAGTCCCCAGAGCATTTTGTAACCCTTTCCAAAACTTGGATGTAAATCGAGCGTCACGATATGAGACTATAGATACCGGAACACCATGCAACCTGACTATCCTCTCGATGTACAGTCGGCACAGCTTGGGAACTTTATAGTCAGCTCTGATGGGGATGAAATGTGCAGTCTTTGTCAGACGATCTACGACAACCCATACAGCATCATACCCTTCCTGGGTCCTAGGTAATCTTGTGATGAAATCCATCGTTACGTGGTCCCACTTCCAATCAGGGATAGGTAAGGGCTGTAGCTCGCCACCAGGTCTCTGATGATCCACTTTGACCTGTTTACATATCGAGCACTTGGCTACAAAATTCACAACATCACGCTTCATTCCACGCCACCAATACTGCCTCTTCAAATCCATATACATTTTCGTGCTCCGGGGTGGATGGAGAACTTGGAACGATGAGCTTCATACAACACAGCATGCTAGAGATCAGAATCATTCGAAACCACCAGCTTTCCTTTCCGAAGGAGGAATCCCTCTGGACTTATCTGCCATCCTTCAATCTGTTCCCCACTCTGAAGCTGATTCCAAACTTCACTAAGCTCCTCATCATGCCATTGTCCTTGCTTCACCAACTGTTTCAAGGTAGGAGTTGCCACAATGTTGAAGATGCAGGCCTTATTACTATCCTCGTAGCACTGCAAATCAAAACTCCCAACAGTAGCCAACCTGTTCCAGTCTTCGAAGGCTAAGCTGGCCAAAACTCCATGGCTTTTCCGGCTCAGGGCATCCGCTACCACATTAGCTTTCCCGGGGTGATACTGGAGATTGAAGTCGTAATCCTCCATGTATTCTATCCACCTCCGCTGTCTCAAATTCAGATCCCGTTGAGTGAACAGATATTTGAGGCTTTGGTGGTCAGTGAAAAGCTCGAACTTCGCACCATAGAGGTAACACCTCTAAATTTTCAGTGCAAAAATCACTACAGCTAGTTCTAAGTCGTGGGTAGGGTAATTCACCTCATGGGGTTTTAGCTGTCGTGAAGCATAAGCTACCACTCGACCTTGCTGCATCAACACACATCCCAATCCATTCCTAGAAGCGTCGGTAAACACTGTGTAGGGCTCGTTGCTGCTAGGGACTATGAGAATAGGAGCGCTAGTGAGTCGATGTTTCAGCTCCATGAACGCTTCCTCACATTCTTCATCCCAAACAAACCTAACATCCTTTCGCGTCAACCTTGTCAAAGGCGATGCAATCCTCGAGAAATTTTCCACAAATCGCCGATAATATCCTGCTAACCCAAGGAAACTGTGAATCTCTGACACATTCTTTGGACGCTCCCAGTTCAACACAGCTTCCACTTTAGAGGGATCAACCGATATGCCTTCTTGAGAAACTACATGCCCAAGGAACTTCACATCAGTCATCCAGAAGTCACACTTCTCTTTCTTGGCATACGAGCCATGCTCCCTCAAAGTCTGTAGGGCAATCCTTGGATGTTCTGCATGTTCCTCCTGAGTCTTGGAATAGATCAAGATGTCATCAATGAAAACAATGATGAATCGGTCTAAGTATGGATGAAAGACTCTATTCATGAGGTCCATGAATGCGGCGGGTGCATTGGTCAGTCCGAACGGCATGACGAGAAACTCGTAGTGACCGTAGCGAGTACGAAAAGCTGTCTTTGAAACATCCTCTTCTCTTACCCTTAACTGATGGTACCCTGACCGCAGATTAATCTTGGAAAAGTATCGGGATCCACCCAATTGATCAAATAACTTGTCAATGCGGGGTAGTGGATACTTATTCTTGATGGTAACCCGGTTGAGTTAACGGTAATCCACACACAGTCTCAATGATCCGTCATGTTTCTTTGCAAAAAGCACAGGAGCTCCCCATGGTGATGTACTTGGACGGATAAATCCCTTCTCCATCAATTCTTGCAATTGCTTCCTTAGGTCGACATTTTCCGCAGGTGCCATGCGGTATGGAGCAATAGAGATAGGAGAGGTACCGGGAACCAAATATATGCAAAATTCAATTTCCCTGTCCGGTGGAAGCCCTAGTAACTCACTTGGAAACACATATTGAAAGTCATCCACTATCGGGACATACGAAGAATCGTTCGCCTCAGATTCTCCTCCTAACGCAAAAACCATTCCCAAGCTTTCCAAATTCTTTCGACCCCCGATACAAGCCTTCAAAACAGGAGATGGCGTTACTGCCCCTATCTTAGCTTGATAATCTATGACCTGTCCATTCTTGGTGAGAAGCGTAACACGTCTTCGGTAACAATCCACTGTAGCACGGTACTTACTCAACCAATCCATACCCAGTATGACGTCAAATCTAGCCATCGGTAGTACAAATAGATCGGCTGATAATCAGTTATCACCCAAAACTATACAACAGGACCTACAGATCATAGACACCTCGGCTATACCTCCCATTGGTGTACTAAGTGTTAGGGGAGGGTCATGCGTATCAACGCTTAATTGTAGGACTGAGGCAAATAACATAGAAATAAAAGAATGCGTGGCACCAGTATCAAATAACACCTGAGCCCAAGAATGAGAGACAAGTATCGTACCATCAACTACAGAGTGATCAGCCTGTTTTCCCCGACCAGGGGTTGCCGTTGATGTGACAGCATAAGCCTGACCATGCGACTTTCCCTTGTTCTTCTGTCCTCTGCCTCGATTTCCATGACTACTGCTTGCACCGGCATTTCCTCCCGAAAAGTAGGGTCTCTGACTCCCAGAAGCTTGAGGAGTAGGCTGATAACTCTGACTCTGCTGAAAACCTGAACCTTGTGGTCGTGGCTGGAAGTAATAATGTGGCTGAAGACCACGCGGTTGAGGGACAGAAGCATAAGAAG
>NW_010361505.1:866343-866885 GCF_000414095.1 Morus notabilis
CCGGTCTGTCACAGGTATAGCAGGCGTAAGGCTGAAAACACCCGCTACCTGAGGAGCTACTACTGCCACTGCTGCCACTGGTCTGCGAACCTTGTCCCTGTACCTTGTCTTTCTTACCCATCTTCCTTGATTTTCCACTCCCACCTGAACCTTTGTATTCCCCATAGGTACTGTTCAGCTCTGCCTCTGCTTGCTCTGCTGCATCAACCAACTTAAGGAAATTGTTTGAAGCAGTCGAGGCTATCATCTGCCTCAGTCTAGGCCTCAGGTTTTTCCAGAATTTCTCACACCGCGTCATGGGATCAGCAACAGCACCTGGATTGTAACGGGATAGCTCGATAAACCGTGCATGGTACTGCGTCACTGTCATATCACCCTGTACCAAATCATCAAATTCCCTGATCATTCTTAGTCGGTGATTCTCAGGAATGAACGATCTCTTGAAGAGGGCCTCAAACTCATCCCAAGAGAGGCTAGGTATATCATAGTCATCTCCTTGGCTCTCTAGCCACTCTTCTGCTTTCCCTTCAAACATGTAGGTC
>NW_010361505.1:866967-868312 GCF_000414095.1 Morus notabilis
CAGGCTCGCCAAGAAATGTGGGAGGTTTCTGCTTCATGAACCTCTCAAGCAATGTCAGGCGTTGTTGAGCAGGATTTGGATCCTGGGGAGGATTCTGAGCATTTTGGAATGCCTGGAACATAGCAGCAAACTGTTCCATATCGAAGGCTGGGGCAGCAAGTGGGGGATTGCGCCTCGGCGGCATGCTTTCAGATTTGACTGTGAAAACTTGACAGAGTTAGTACTGATGATGATCCTCAAACAAAAAAGGAGTAAAACTCGATAAAACCGTTTAAAAGTGGTGCTACATTCCCTAGGTTTCCCAACCTAGGCTCTGATACCAAAATCTGTGACGCCCCTAAGTGGGGGTTATGTAATAAAAGTGCGGTAACGGTGCACAAATAGAAATAAAATAAAATAAGACTCCTAAAATAAAAACAATGTCTGCCCATGGGCCTTTAAAACAAACTCTCCGTTAAAACCCATAATTCATCGTTACGTTAAAACTTGGATCCACAGTATAATGTAGCACCAATAAAATATTTAACAGTACGATCATCATCATCAGTTACAATTTTGTCCAAAGTAATCCAATCAAGGTCTTACACAAATTTAAGGAAGGAAACTGAAAATGGTAGATCCTCTACGAGGGGCACGCTGATCGATGACTACTCTTCGTCCGAAAGGTTGCACTGTACACCCCCTGGAAATGAAAGAGGACAAATGGGGTGAGCACGGAATGCTCAGTAGGAGAACTATTACTCACTTTTAGTTTTATTTACCTTTCCCAAATTAAACCTGCATGGTTAGTAATTTCTACTTTTTATGCACAATAAATTATGAAACCTGTGTCAGTGAGATAATCTAGTCTGTACACTCAAGACGATAAACCCCCGAAGGGCGCAGTGACTCAGAGAGACTGATTGTAGGGAACTCTAACTCGATGTCCTTACCAGATCAGTTCTCGAACCACGGGTGAGGGTGAACTGTCGTTCTGGACCCTCACCAGGACGTAACCACTGTACAGTAACCTTGGGGATTCTCAACCCCGGAGAGCGTCATCACCTCTCCCTCTTTTACCTTTTTCGGGTTCACACCCAGGGATGGTGAATGGCCACACCTACTGTTAGCACACTATCTCACTATCGTGTCCGGTTTACATTCTCCTAACCATGCCTTTGTGTCAATTTCCAAAATTATGTTAAAATCTCTTGGCCACGCTGTACATTACAGGACGGGCCCCTAATGGTTCTGTTTCAAGTCATATCGTGTAACAGTAATAAATAAGTTTGATATATAATTTTAAATCTTCTCAAATTTAACAAAATAAATTAAATTAAATAAAACTCCACAAAAGTTAAGTAAT
>NW_010361505.1:868771-914082 GCF_000414095.1 Morus notabilis
GCGGTGGCGTTCCCAGCGGCTGGAGGAGGGAGATTCGTGGGCGGCGGCGGTGAGGAATCCGGCCACCACGGGCGGTGGTGTTCCGGTCAGGATGAAGCTGTTCTGCTGGTACCATTTCCTTCGTCTCTTCGCTCTGAGTCTATTGGGACCGGAATCACCTCGATCGGACACCGGACGGCGAAGATATCACGATCGGAAGTTTTTGAGATTTTTCAGAACTTTGACCGGCGAGTGTGGCGGCGTCCGGCGGAGTTGGCGGCCGCAAGACACTAATCCGGACTCAGCTCGACGAGAGCTTTCCAACGAGCCGGGAGGTGTCAAAAACGGACGCCGGAATCTTCCCCGGATGTGTACGGCCGTACGCGTGGAATGAGAGAAAAAGAAGAGAGAGAAAGTGGGTTTTTGTGTTTGAATTTTTCTGATGAGGTGGAACACGCCCAAGTGGCATTAATACTAGTTTGGACTCACTGAGTGTCCAATTATCCGTTTCTGATCCCCACATTTCTTAAAAATTACATTTTGGCCCAGATTTTTAAAATTTTCACACTTAAGTCTTTAAAAATTACAAATTAACCCCATTTCAAATTTTGGGTTTTACAACAGGTTAAGCAGAATCAATGGCAGGATCCACACCTCCAATGAATTTGGATTCAGATCCAGAATGGAGAGCAATTTGAGGATTGGAGAATCCGAGAGGATGGCGCCTTGTATTTCCGTCACCGCCTTGCTGTTCCTAAGGCGGGTAAGGTAAAAAAGATGATTCTGCAAGGGGCACACAAATCGAGGTATGCTATACATCTGGGAAGTACAAAGATGTACCAGGACCTGAAAAGACAGTACTGGTGGAGAGGCATGAAAAGGGACGTTCGTGAGTATATCTCAGAATGTGTGACTTGCCTCTGGATTAAAGCTGAGCATCAGAAGCCGGCAGGAGAGTTGCAACCTCTTCCTGTCCCTGGATGGAAATGGGAGCACATCACTATGGATTTTCTGATGGGCTATCAAGAACCGAGCTGAAGTACGATGCCATCTGGGTGGTGGTGGACAGGTTGACGAAGTCTGCGCACTTCATATCGTTTCGTGCAACGTATTCTTAGAAGATTCTGTCAGAATTGTACCTGGAGCACATCGTGAGACTACACGGAGTGCCACTGTCTATCACGTCTGATCGTGATACCCGCTTCAATGTAAGGTATTAGAGGACTTTCCACGAAGCCATAGGAACAGATTTGAATTTTAGCACCGCATTTCATCCTCAGACGGATGGGCAATCTGAAAGAGTTATTCAGATTCTGGAAGATATGCTTTGTGCTTGTATTCTGGAATTTGGTGGAAACTAGAAGAAATATCTGCATCTTGCTGAGTTTGCGTACAATAACAGCTATCAGGCCAGTATTGGAATGGCACCGTTTGAAGCTCTATATGCTCATCCTTGTAGGTCACCTGTGTGTTGGTTGGAACCAGAGGATCGACTGAGCACGAGACCAGAAGTCATTCAAGAGAATAATGAGAAGATAGCTGTGATTCGAGAACGACTGTTGGCAGCTCAAAGCCGTCAGAAAAGCTATGCTGATAAAAGGCGTAGGCCTTTGGAATTCCAAGAGGGCGACTTTGTCTTGCTGAAGGTTTTCCCACGCAAGGGAGTTGTTCAGTTTGGTGTGAAAGGGAAACTTGCACCAAGGTATGTGGGACCATTCCCGATCGTGCAAGAAATCGGAGTGGTGGCTTATCGGTTGGCCTTACCGCCTGAATTATCTCACGTGCATGACGTGTTTCATGTCTCCATGCTTCGAACCTGAGCCGGAAGCAGTAGTGCAGTGGTTTGACGTTTCGATACAGTATGACGCATCATACGAGGAGGCATCAGTTCAGATTCTTGACCAGAAAATAAAGAGTCTGCGTCATCGTGAGATCCCGTTAGTGAAAGTGTTGTGGCAGGACCATGGAATTGAGGAAGCGACATGGGAGCTTGAAACGATGATGCAGCAGCAGTATCCGCATCTGTTCACACTTTGAGGCAGGCTTTAATTTCGGAGACGAAATTGCCTAAGGGGGGTGGAGCTGTAACACCCTGAAGAATTAATTGAGATTAATTAAGGTAATTAGGATTATTAGTGTGCCTAATCTGATGTAATTAATTGAGTTTTGATTAATAAATGTTTCTGACGTGTGAGTTTACATAGTTCTAAGGTATTTAAATTATTCTCAGTAATTTATTTTAACCCAGAAGTGTGTATGGGCGCATTTCTGGACTATTATTTTAAAATATTGTACACATGTCCTTTTCTTTTCCTTTTCCTCTTCTTTTCTTTTTCCTTTTTCCTTTCCTTTTTCCTTTTCCTTTCCTTTTTCCTTTCCTTTCCCGTGCACCTCTCACTCTCTCTCTCACTCTCTCGCACTCTCCCGTGCTCTCTCTCTCTCTCTCTCATTTTTGTCCTAAATCAAACGGATCTTGAACCAAGGAAAGATTTAAAGAAGTTTTCAACGTCAAGAGAATGATTCGAGGTAAGATTACTGAAAGAACCTCTCTTGAATCTCAAGTTTTTGAATTTCAAAACTTATTTTTGGTTCAAACCGGATTTTGATGGTTTTTGAGTAAAACTAGAGTAGAAATTGGAGATCTTGGGTTCTTTGGACTTGTTTTAAGACCTAAAACCCAGATCTAGTGGTTTTCCTTTGAAATATCTAGATTTGGGATTGAGATTTGCAGGTTTTGGACTGGTTCCGCGAGCTTCTCTCACGCAGCTGATTCCACCGATCGACCTGTGCGGTCGACCAGATCACATGGTAACCGGTCGACCAGATTGCATTGGCCTGACCGGTCGACCTGTCCGGTCGACCGGAGTGCACACCACCGGTCGACCGGTGGTAATGCACTACTCTGTCACCGGTCAACCAGTGCACACGGGTTTGACCCTGTTTGGCCTGAAATTGTTGTTTTGACCCCTGTTTTCAGGGGGAACCCAAATTAGCTTCATTTGGGGACTTGAGATGAATGGATTAGCATCTTAAATCCTTGTTTTGAGATTGAAAACCCTTGGAATGATAATTTGAAACATGAAAATGGATTAGGGCACACTAATAGGAAATCTTGGTTGGAAATTGAGATTTGGATTGCTTCAGGAATGAGAATTAATCCTAAAGTGTTGTCTCTCATTAGTGATCGCTGAGGATTCAGACTGAAGAGGCTTGAGGAAGCGGAAGCCAGAAAAGGCAACGCTAGTCCCAGGTTTGACAGTGCGAGGTAGGATTTCTATCCCTTTTCCTTGTGAGCCTGTTTTTAAAAGAAGATTTGGCCTTGAAAATATTTTAAAGAAAGGGATTGGTTTGTGAAAGAAAAACGCTTTGAAAACCATGGCTTGATTAGTCATGAAACCTTATGGCTTGCCCAGTCATGGGGCCCGCGACTTGAGTAGTTCGTGGGGTCATGTTAACGATTTGAGAATGTTAATGAATGATTTCTTAATGAAGAGATCTTGTGAACTGGTAAGAGAGTCTATTACTGTAAGCCTAGATAGGATGCGGAGAGTGCATCCTCAGGGGCAGAACCCGAAACTCAGTCCGGGTAGGCGAGGCACTTGGTTAGGTAAGTAATTTGTACTAATTACTTGCTGAAGCCTGTAATACAGTTATTTTCAGTTATATTTCCTTTGAGAAAAAGGATATGAGGTTCCGGCTATTCTGTCGGGACTGAATGTCTAATTTTATTTACTTATTCATTCATTCATTTATCTACTCATTTATTTTGAAGTCATTTCAAATTATATCCTACTAGGCCTTTCGCTCACGTTTTATGTTTCAATTGTATTAAACCCCTCCTAGGAGACTCTAGGAGCGGTGCGGGGTAACAGAAGATTGCTACTGTTGGATCAAGTGAGGATTGAGTTCATCCTCTTGGACAAATGTAAGGAATTTGAAAAATTCTGTAAACTTATGTAATATTTGGATTAACTAGACTGTGGTTGATGTCTGTTGTAATGATTATTTACATGAGCATGTATGTACGATACTGTATGTCCTGTGGGGTGGAGGCCTGTGTGTCAGAGACTTCAGAATTCTGTAAGTTATTTATATTTTAATGCAGTTGAGTGGGGCTCGTCTGGGAATCTGCTTTATTAACCCCTAATCGAGCTCCACGTCACCCACCCAGTTTGGGGGGCGTGACATGATTCGAACAAGAATTTGTCCAAATCTAAACCATAACTCAAAATTTATCAAATCTAACTAAAATTACAAATTTCTCAAGTCAATCAATCAAATTAAAGTGTGGGTTTTCAAGAAATTCTTACCTCAAAGTGATTGAAACCTGTTTTCCCCTCTATTTCTCTCTTTTTTTCTTCTTTGGTTGCTTTGGCTAAGAATAGCCGAGAGAGAGAGAAAGAGAGAGAAGGCCGGGGAAAGAGAGAGAAAATGTCGGGAGGGGGAACGCCAGAAAAAGGGTAGCCGGTGGTGAGAGAAAGGAGAGAGAAAGAGCCGGCATTTGGAGAAAGAAAGAAAAGGAAAGAGAAGAAAAAGAAAGAGAGGGAGAGAGTCTGTAGGGGGCTCACGGGGATAGGGAAGGAAAAAAGAAAAGGAAGAGAGAGAAAAGGGAAAGAAGAAAGAGAGAAAGGAAAAAGAAAAAAAAGGAAAAGAAAAATACATTAAAATTAAGTGTATTTTCAAAAAATTTTGGGATAAAAATTGAAAAATTGAAAATAATTTACAAGTTCTTAAAATAACTCGGAACTTAATCTCTAGTCACAAGATTAATTAGAAAATTCAATTTTAGGCACACTAATATACACAATTAACATAATTAAACCGGTTTAATTCTTCCGGTTGTTATAGAAGGAGGAAAAACTTTTATCCTATAGTCAAATTTTGACTCAAATTCAAATTTCAATTTAAGTCAAACTTAAATCAATTGAATTTCAAATTGAACAACTTTTCAAATAAGTTTAAATGGATAATTCCACAAGTGTTCACACTGTGCCTTGCGTTCACACTATGTGAACACCTTCACATAAATTATCAAAAATTTAAATTTAAATTTAAATAATCACATTATTTAATTTGTATTTAATTCTCAATTAATTATCCTTGAGTGTTTTATTTTACAATTCCAGAATTCTAAAATTTTCATTTTCTCCTTTGTGTCTTGTGGAATTACAAGGATGACGCGGGGATTCATGAACCTATAATTCTGAGCTCCAATAAAATTAATAATTAATCAAATACTTTAATTAATTAATTAATTCTATTAATTCCAATAGTTACTCCACTATAAACTTGGAATTGTACTCTCGTAATTATAAACATAAATTACTTCTAAACTGTGAAGTGTCCATTTGATATAGTCATTGCATATAGATCGATCATCCATAAATAATTCATAATTAGAGCTATGTAAAATCCGTTAACCTCTTTAATTATAACTTTATCCTTGAGTGCCATTGATACTCTAATGGACAATGATTCATAAAACACATTCATTAATCAGAGCGCTCTTACTAATCCAAGTACCAAATCAACACTAGAAGGGAATTATTTATCTACTTCTTTCTCAAGAAGGAATGGATTCCATCTTGTATGATAACATTCCCGGCAGCCCACTTCATCATGTCTCCAAAATACAAGGAATAGGATTAAGGATCTCAGAATTCGTACCGAGTAAATCAAAAGATACAAATTCATAAATAGGAGTCTGCTAAGAACTCAAGATTAATATCATTCTTTATATGACTATCGGTAAACTCAATTAGAATTTCTATACTTAACAAAAATTATCAAAAATTCATATTGTGTCTGTGTCCATGTTCCACATAATCTCATTATGCGTAATACACTCATTCAATATTTTACCATATTAACAGTGCAGATAACACCGTTCCATTTTAAAATGGGAATGACATGTATTAATTAAAAATTATGAATTTCAATTAAATTCATTACGAACATCTTTTTTTATTATTTTCCTTAAGCATTATCTTCTTGCATATAACACTTACATACAATATTTAAGGTCACATAAATAATCATGAAATTCTTATTTAATATTCATAAAATATTCATAAATATATGTATATAAAATGATGAAAATTCAAGGATGAATATTTTTTTCCCTGCTCTTCTTCTGCCAAGACATTTTCTAGAGTAACATTACAGAATTATCAAATGAAACTTATGCACGAGAACCATCTATTATCAATGTTATATCCCAAAGCATATCCACTCCTCTGATTGAGGCCAGGGAGAGAGAGAGAGATAGAACTGGGTTATGGGGTTCTCGCTGTTATTGGAATCTTTTTTATGGGCATTTTCCTATAAGGAAAAAAAAAAGGGGGTAAAGAAACAGAGAAAGAAACCCTCCACAAGCTGCCTTACAATTCTTTTCAAACAGGGTGCCAACCTAATAGTAGAATTTCATTGCAACAGGAATCCCTTTTCTTTTATCTTTTTATTTTTTTTTAATTTCTTCTATTGTTTGGCTTTGTTTGGAACCAATGATAAATGTAAAAGTGGTTAGATGATACTTCATCAAATGATTGTACAATGCTAGCTACGCCAAATATCAGTCCTTCCACAGGGGCAGAGTCAAGAAAATTAGTCAGGTGTGAGGCAGCAGTATGACTAAACTAATGAAACGGGGAAAATAAGATGTAGAATTTTGGGGACAAAAAATACAATTTTTATAAAGTATTATATACAAATTAAATATAAAAAAATAATTAAAAAAAAAAGTTCATGGGTGGCTCCTGCTTCTCTCATCAGTTAAAAAATAAAATAAAATAGAAGGAGCCTTGATCAAGTTAGAATCTTCATGCCTCAAACTGAAGGGGAAAAGAACAAATCGTTACTTGCATATCCCCAAAATGATTTTATTATTATTATTATTATTATTATTTTGGGATATCCCTGAAATCATCCAAACCAGCTTTATTATCAGACTCGAATCCAAAACTTACCCTAGCAAAACTCTGCAATATTTTCCCATCAATAATTTTGACTTAGGACCCTACAACTTTCAAATGATTGATGGTTATAAGCTACACCATACAATTTTCAACACCGACCCATAGAGATGCAAAGAAAATCATCTTCCCAGGAAACTGAAAGAATTCACTGCTAGATAGGAAGAGAAATGGGGGAAGAAATTTTTGTATTGCTTGAAAAACTGTGAATGCATTGTAGTTGGCTAAATAGCTACATGAAATATACTCTCTAACTCGGATCTTTGTATGTACGATCTCAAAGTGCAAAAACACAGAAAGATGTCATTGCCTACTCATTTGCTGTCTTCATCAGTAGGATCAGTTGCGACATCGAATCCAGGAGGAATGAAAACAACATCGCCCCACTTTGAGGCAGAACTTTCCTGCAATAATTGTTTTTCTTGTTACTTTTCATATCATACATTTTATAAGGAAACAAATCCTAATTCAAAAATGTCTCAAAACGAACCTCGAAAAAAATTTTGCATTTTTGATATTTTTTTTCTTGCATTTAAAAAAAAAAAAGAGAACATTAAAGTGCAAAGATTCTCACCTTCATCTTCCTTATTACATCCTCGAGAACAGCAACCTGGAAAAGAAGATAAAAAATGAGTCTACACAAAGAAAGGCTCTGCAACAGAAACTGAGGAGCTGCAGGAATCTAAATTTGTACCTCAATCTCCCCTGGCCTGAAGCCAGGGTTCATTCGACCCTGATCACGAGAAGCCCTTAGCAACGATTTTTCCAAATCCTCCTTCAAAGAATAAGAAAATCATGATCATAGTGCAAGGAGAAACTAGAACAATGCATCTCAAGAAGGCAATTATGTACTAACCTTCCTGAAAAATGCCGGACGGTAGCTCTTGTTTTGGCTCCTTAGAATCAAGCTCCTTGACTGTTTAAATGTTTAGACAAGTTAATACCTTAGCCAGAAACTCATGCAAGAACCAAGAAGCTAAGGATGGAGGTGGATGTCCAAGAATGAAAACAACACAAGACCACCGAAAAACTGGCTGGTATGAAAGAAGGATGTGAAAGCTCAAGGCCCTTAAAAGTCCCCAGAAACATGATAATTGAGCCTAAAGCCATGGCCAAAAGAGTTGTTATGATCAGATCAGAGATGATCATCAATCGGGTGGGTTTATAAGCTCACACTATCACGTGGGTGAGCTTGCAGTCTAGATTCCACGTTTCTTTGATGATACACTACCAAAACAAGTGTGCATGAACCACGCATGGTGGTTGAGAAAGAAAACCTATTATGAGCTTAAGTTCTCAAGTTTAACTAAAAGCCCCTTTTTTCTGAATGGTCATGTAAATGTCAAATTAGAACCATTTGGGAACATGTGATTCAGGAGAACAGATTACTGGAGACTTAGGGTACCATGGTTCTTAGTTCTAGTACAGTGTGTTCCTCTCACAAAAAATTTGAATTTCAAATGTCGGAATCATGAACCATGGTTTAAACCCATCAACCAAACGGACCCTTAAAATAGAAAAAATAGCATGGTATTATCGACGCATAATATTTTTAAGATTGTATTAATGGCAAGATGGCTCCATGTTCACACAAAAAAAGGGTTCACTCTGTAGCTCTATCAGTAAATGCACAGAAAACTCAGTTTTATTAGTCATCACTCGTTAAAATCTTAATCTTTGTCCCATAGTTCAAAAGATATGTAGAATCATCACCTAGTAAATATTAGAACTAAAAAGAAAATGCTGCACTTTCATACTCGTGAAAATTCATAACATCGTCTTGGTTCCATTAAGATAGATACCTTCACTTCGTCCCTCAACCAAATTCCATTTCCGACTTTAAATGCATTAGAGACAATTTGTCAATTGAAAAAGGAAATCCAATTCATCGTTGCTTATTTCTCATAAGCTTCTCCATGAACGAATAAAATGCAGGACTATGGTGATTTGCTGCCTATAATCGTGAAAGATGGAAGATGTTAAATGGAAATTTTATGATCAATAAACTTTCACTTTGTTAATCGTTAGAAAACATGTCCACTCAAAAGTAACTGCAGATCACCAGCAGGTAACAATAGCACAGTTTTACATGCAACAAACGCAATATGAGTACAAGGAAAACCAAATATGCTATATAAGATTAGGAAGAGAAGCAAGAACCTGGAAAACCGGAACACCAGGGAAGCCATCATCAGAAAAACCAGCCTTCTCTCTCTCCTGACAAAATAAGCAGATAAAAATATTGGTTATTGATAATCTGATTTTGCTTGCTTTTGCATACTAAAGCTGTTTAACAAAGCCACTCCATTTGGGATAGAGAAGGATGATTTTTTTCTGTTAAAGTGCCATAAACGGTAATTATGTATGCTCGGTCCCCAAAAGAGGTAAGCGTCCACTTTATGGAATCACATTCTATTTAAATGGTGGGTGGAATTAAGGTTTCCGTGCCATCAAACTTAAGCCTCGTTCGCTTCACGGATTTGAGTTTTCAATTCGAACTGAAATGTGATATTTTTTGAAAGCTTTTAACTATAGTAGAAAAAGTAAGATGTGACATTTTCTGAGAGCTTTTAACTGTAAAAACCTAAAACTGAAAACTCGAATCGGTAAAATGAACAAGGCCTTAATTATAAAGATGAATCACACACAATTCCAAGAGCACATTTGTTTGAAAGGAGCTCTAAAAATTGCTTTTTTGTTATTTGGAAGAATATCCATACGCATAAAAGGATTTTTTTTTTTTTTGATAACCGTGGTGTCCAAGACATTGCCATGACTAATCGAAGGGATCCACGAGTGCCCCCTTGGGAGTATATCAACTAAAATACTTTAATTGGTAAAAAGGATTTTAGTGCATAAAGTCCCAATAAGACCAATATATTTACACAAGAAAATGCTAAAAACTAGGAGCTCTTTATTCATGTGAATGATTGAATGGCATTGGAAAGGACTGACATCTATGAATTAACTAGCAATGCTATCCAATGTAACCAAAACCTGCACATCAGACAGAGCCTAAGAGACTACACAATAAATCCCAATTACTTAGCAAAATGAGACATAAAATAAGGATTTATGAATAGTTTGAGATTTTGAGTTCATAACGGAGCACTAAACAACAATTTATCACCATCAAGAAACATAAAAATAGAGCTAATTCATCTTTGATCTTGCTTTCTTATTGCTTCATGCTTCTTGCTTGTGTTAAGAATAGGAAGCATTTGGACCCACAGACTGAGATATACGGATAGCATGGTATTTCTTTATGTTTGCCAACTTCATTTTCCGTGTTTCTAGACTGTTTCATTCTTCACAATGTCAGATTGAAAGAGTTGTATTTAAAGCAAAAATCAAGAATGTTAGTTTACCAATCCATCTCAAAAACTTAAATTATTAAGACGTAGGTCAACAATAATTTTATACATTAACATATCTTAAAGTCAATAATCTCTTTATTCCAAACACTTCCAATTTGCAAGGGCTCCCCCTCGAGTCTCTTTGTAACAGAAACCAGTCTCTTTGTAACAAGAACCTGTAGAAAGGAGCCGATTAGGTTATATAGATTAGTATAGTGTTATTTGTGTAATCTGATAAATTAGGATTTCTTATTTAGTTTCCTAATAAATAGGATTAGTTATTGACTTGACTGATTCCTAATTTAGTTACTTACCTAGTTTGTTGAGATTCCTAACTTTGTGGGATTCTCCTTTTATTTTCCTAGAATAAGTGGACTGGGATGCCGGCCACTCAAGTATAAATATTAGGGTTGTATTTCCTTGAATTTCTCTTCACCGAAATTCTCATGGTATCAGAGCCGGATTCAAAACCCTAATCCACTCTATCGTCAATCTCTCATCATGACAAAATAAGGCATGAATACCCAAACCAGTTCCTCGGAAGTCCAGTCAAAACCCGAGCATAATTCCCCAGCCATCAACGCTGATAATCCCTCAGCCAATATCATCGAAAACTCACCTCTTCCTGTTACCAGTCACAAACTCAGTAGCCACAATTTCCTTCAGTGGTCACAATCCGTCCTCATATATGTATCTGGCAGAGGAAAAGATGAGTATCTCACCGGTGAGGTTCCTGTTCTGGCGACAACAAATCCCAAGTATCGTACGTGGAAAACAGAAAATCACATGGTTATGTCATGGCTAATAAACTCCATGACCACGGAAGTTGGACAGAATTTCCTTCTCTACTCCCGCCCCAAAGACTCACCTTGTCCTCAAGGTGAAAATGAGGAAACTGGCGATCGATAGCCTCATAAGACTCCTAGGTCGCCTCATGGGCCGAAAGGTGCTCCTAACGGATCAAGACCTCCGACTCAGCATGACCCCCTGTAACACGTTGGCGCACCCCCAACACAGCCTCCGGTGCTACCTGCAGCTCCAAATCTCCAGAAAGTTGAAGAGGAATTGAAGACACGGCCTGTCCTTGACCCAGGGCACGACGCAGTTGGGAAACATGAAAGACCGGATGAATGGCAGCCTCCTCCGGCAATCGAAGGCATTACGCCACAAGCCCCGCTCGGGCAGTGATAGCATAGGGACCATAGAAACGGGGGCTCAACTTCTCATTCCGGCGCCGAGCTAAAGACACCTGACGATAAGGGCGCAATTTAAGGTACACCAAATCACCAACCGCATGCTGCACATCCCGACGTTTACCATCAGCCACCACTTTCATTCGCTGTTGAGCGCGAAGCAGAAGAGACTTAAGTAAGTCCAGCATGGCATCCCGCTCCTGTAACTGCTGCTCCACCGAGTCTATCGCCGACGCCCTGAAGCCATAACGCAACAATGGAGGTGGAGCACGGCCATATACCACTTGAAACGGAGTAGTGCATGCCGAGGTATGAAATGAAGTGTTATACCAATATTCCGACCATGCTAACCACCGGTGCCATTTTCCTAGTTTGTCCGAGGGAAAACAACGCAAATAAGTTTCAACACGCCGGTTTACCACCTCTGTTTGTCCGTCCGTCTGAGGATGATAAGCGGTACTACGTGCGAGGGTAGTTCCCATTTGCTTGTGAAGCTCCGTCCAAAAATGCTAAGGAATATTCGATCACGGTCAGTCACAATTGTACGCGCCACCCCATGGAGGCAAATCACCTCACGTATGAAAATCCTAGCCACCATTTCAGCCGAGAGGGGATGCTTCAAAGCTATGAAATGCCCATATTTGCTAAGCCTATCCACCACCACTAGAATCATGTCGAAGCCTTCCAAACGTGGCAACCCTTCAATAAAATCCATTGAAATGTCCTCCCATACCTAGTCCGGAATGGACAATGGCTGTAGTAGGCCACTAGGCGCTAATGTGGAGGCCTTGCAGCGCTGGCATACATCACACGCAGCCACATATGAAGTGATATCCTTCTTCATTCCCGGCCAAAACCAATCCACTGCCAAGCGGCGGTAAGTCTTAAGGACCCCCGAATGACCCCTCATCACCCCATCATGATAAGCGTGAAGCAGCCTAGGAATGAAAGGCAAACTCCAAGGAACGACCATCCGACCACCATACATTAACCGCCCCTGCACTAGAGAATAACCCGGATGGGCTTCAGGCTGGAATTGCAATGCGGAGACAATTTGTCCCAGTTGCTCATCTTGCAAAACTTGTTGTTGTAACTCCTGTGTATTCACGATAGAGGATCCCGACAAGGCACACAATTCCGGTGAATGCACAACACGCGATAGAGCATCTGCGGCTCGGTTTTCTAGCCCCGGTTTGAACTGAATTTCAAAATCATATCCCAACAACTTAGTAAACCACTTTTGGTGCTCAACACTCATGAGACGTTGTTCCAAAAGATACTTAAGGCTCCGCTAGTCAGTGCGAATCACAAAATGTCATCCTAGCAAATACGGCCGCCACTTTTGCACCGCCAACACAATGGCCATCAACTCCCTCTCATAAACTGACTTCCCCTGAGCCCGCAACGACAGAGCTTGGTTGAAATATGCAATTGATTGATGGTTTTGCATTAATACCGCTCCCACACCAAACCCTGAAGCATCCGTTTCGAGCACGAAAGGTTTTGTGAAGTTTGGAAGAGCTAAAACCGGCACAGAAGACATAGCACTTTTTAAGCAAACAAAGGCCCTATCCGCTTCCTCATTCCAATGGAATCCATCCTTCCGGAGCAACTTTGTCAATGGTCCTGCTATGTGGCCATATCCAACAACAAATTTTCTATAATACCCTGTCAACCCCAAAAACCCACGCAAATCACGTAGCGTCGTGGGTGTTGGCCACTTCAGCATTGCGTCAATCTTGGTTTGGTCGGCTGACACTCCCTTACACGAGACAATATGTCCTAAGTACTCCAAGGACTGCTGGCTGAAACTGCACTTTTTCGCATTAGCGAAAAGCTTGTGCTGTTGTAAAACCGCCAACACTTGGTCCAGATGACGTACATATTTCTCCAAAGTCCGGCTATAGACAAGTATGTCATCGAAGAAAACTAAGACAAACTTACAGAGGAATACTCGCAACACCTCATTCATTAGTGATTGGAAAGTTGCGGGGGCATTTGTGAGTCCAAATGGCATTACCAAAAACTCATAGTGTCCCTCATGTGTGCGAAAAGCAGTTTTGGGCACATCCTCAGGTTTGACTCTAATATGATAACCCGACTTAAGGTCGATCTTGGAAAAAATGGCCGCTCCGTGAAGCTCATCGAGTAGTTCCTCAATGATGGGAATAGGAAAACGATCTGGCACCGTCTCCTTATTTAAAGCCTGATAGTCCATGCAAAACCGCCAACTCCCGTCTTTCTTTTTGACCAAAAGCACGGGACTAGAATATGGACTCACACTAGGTCAAATAATCCCTGCGGCCAACATCTCTCCAACCAACTTCTCGATTTCTTCCTTTTGGACCTGCGGATATCGATAAGGTCGGACACTAATCAGAGAAGTCCCTGTCTTAAGTACGATTGCATGGTCTTTTGCGCGCTCCGGAGGCAATTCTGGTGGCATTTCAAAAGCAGATGCTCTCCGGTCCAGCACCCCTGACAATTCATCCGGTATTTTGCAATGACCTTCTAAGGTTCCCAATTCCACGTGGTTCCATTCAAGCCATAACCCTTGCCCTTCTTGGTCAAACGCCCACTGCAAAGCCTTTAAAGACATTGAAGTCCTATTCAACCCAGGGTCTCCTTTCAAGGTCACATGTCGGTTTCCCACCATAAATTTCATCGTGAGATTTTTCCAATTCACCGTCATATTTCCGAGGGTCTCTAGCCACTGAATTCCTAAAATTACGTCTGAACTCCCTAACTCTAGGGGCAGAAAATCCTCCACCACCTCTATGTCTTGCAAGGATACCACAATTCCCCTGCAAACGCCTTCCCCCTTAACCGACAACCCTGTTCCCATAATCACCCCATAATCTCCAGTTTTATCTACTGACAATTCCATTTTTCTCACTAAATCAACAGAAATGAAATTATGCGTGGCTCCACTATCTACCAAAACTGTTACCTCTTGTCCCCGCAGCACTCCTTTAAGTTTCATGATCTTCGGCGATGTGAGTCCGACCACCGAATTGAGGGGCAATTCTACAACTTCTTCATCCACCCCTGGCTGAGCTTTTTCTTCCTGCTCCTCTGCAATCTCCTCTTCTTCACGTACAAGAAGCACCTGCAATTCCCGGTTAGGGCAACGGTGTCCAAAGGAGTACTTACCGTCACAACGGTAACACAGCCCCTTCTCCCTCTTCATTTGTATCTCTGCGTCGGTAAGCCTCCGGTACGGCGCCGTTCCACCGGTCGTCTCTTTGGCCTTCTCAGAAATTCCCGAAGGACGCCCGACAGCCACAGAGGAATTTGTTGCTCTTGTACCTCCTCCATACGACAATCCACTCCTCAACCCAAGCCCTTGTGAAACAGAACTATTCCTATTCCAGGAATTAAATGAAGACATTTGGGCCTTTGGCCCGCGTACCAGTTGGTTACGCTCCTCCACCCGTTAGGCGAATTCCATTATTCGGCCCAACCCATTGGGTTTCATCATCCTAACCTCTGCTCTCACTTCCGGTTTCGGGCCATTCACAAAAGCACTCTCCAGCACTTGCTCCGGGATCTCCGCCAGCGGCGCGGCCAACGTCTCAAACTGCCGGCAATACTCCCTCACTGTAGTCTCCTGGTGCAGAGACAAGAACTTTTCACAAAGAGTTCCTTCTTGTGTCGAACGGAAGCGCTCCAACACCATCTGTTTCAACTTCGTCCAATCCCGGACCGCTCGTCTCCGATCTTCCCACTGGAACCAAGCGAGAGCTTCTCCTTCCAAGCTCACCACTGCCACATCCAGTTTCTCTCTTTCCGTCAGTCTATTCATGGAAAAATACCGTTCCTCCCTAAATATCCAGCCATCTGGATTTTCACCATCAAAAACCGGCATCTCCACCCGTCGAGTACAAAATTTCGTGCGACTGCCCCCTCTCGCCATTCCGCTGGCCTGTAATCCGTTTCTACCGTCGGCGCCGTCTGTTCCGTCGGAATTCCATTTTCCGCTTCAGGAGACTCCCGATTTTCAGGAACTCGTTGTTTCAACAACTCATCCATTCTTATCAGCAACAACTCGAGCCCTTGCTCCAACCTAGTTATTTTTCCTAGATCTTCACGCATGGATTCTACTTCCTTTAACAATTCCTCCCTGCACACCTCCGTTCTCTCCTTATCGCGATCATCCGTCCTCCTCGTCATCCCGGGAAAGTGCTCTGATACCAATTGATAAGTTCCAAAGTAATTGACACAGAAAGATGACTAATTGAAGAGAATTTTGTATTAATGGAACCAAGAATCAACTATGGCGACAAGTAAGAATCAACAATGGCGACAAATACGAGTAAAGGAAGGTATGGGGATTTTCAAGAGATCTCGTGCTCTCCTAGAGTCTTTAGTTGTACATCCTTTGTCCATGTTCATAGTCGAAACAAAGGGAAATTAGATCCCAAAGCAATCAAATGTGTGGTTTTTGGCTATTCAGCCACACGAAAAGGGTATAAGAGTTATCATCCCCCTTCTAGAAAATTTTACATATCTGCAGATGTCACCTTTGCTGAAAACAAACAATACTTCTCACTGTCTTATCTTTAGGGGGAGATTTTATCTATGGAAGATAAAGACTGTGAGCTCTCTTTCGGTCTTGAACAACCCGTGGCCCCATCTACCGAGTCTGTCCCAGTTCCTCAAATTGTGTCCACTCTAGAGCTAGAAATAGCATCCACTTCCGAGCCAGAAACTGTGTCCACTCCAGGAGTTGTTCACTCCTGTCACTCCAGCATTTGTCTGTGTTTACGACTCTTTTAGATTTCCTCAAGTGTACTCGAGAAAAACATTTGTTCCAGACCTGACACAAGTCCGAGAATGCATCCCAAGCCCTGCTAATAAAGTTGTGGTAAGTCCTGATCTACCTTTGCATACACAATCCGTTGAAACACCACAAAAGAATCTTGATCTTCTCATTGTTGTTAGAAAAGGCACTAGAGAATGCACAAAGAGACCTTTATATCCATTGTCCCACTATGTGTCACTTAACCATTTTTCACCCCTCCACAAAAATTTCATTGCGAGTCTAAACACTTCCTGTTCCAAACACTTTATCTGAGGCATTGTCAAAAGGGAAATGGAGGAATGCTATGAGAGAAGAAATGGATGCATTGGAAAAGAACAGAACATGGGAGATTGTTGATAAGCCAAAAGGAAAAAATCTAGTGGGTTGCAAATGGGTTTTTACTTTGAAAAACAAGGCTGATGGTTCCCTTGAAAGATATAAAACGAGACTGGTTGCTAAAGGTTATACTCAGACATATGGAGTCGATTATTAGGAGACGTTTGCTCCTATGAAAAAAAATGAATACTGTAAGGATCTTGTTATCTCTGGCTGCTCATATTAATTGGCAACTTCAGCAGTATGATGTAAAGAATGCTTTCTTGCACGACGCCCTCGAAGAAGAAATTTACATGAGCATCCCACCAGGTTTTGAAGGAGAAGGTACATCTAACAAAGTGTGTAGACTGAAGAAGTCTCTATACAGACTAAAGCAATCGCCTAGAGCTTGGTTTGGAATATTTTCTAGATTAATGAAAGCAACAGGATACAGAAAGAGTCAAGGAGATCATACTCCTTTCGTCAAACACTCAGCCACAGGAGGAGTGACAGTTCTCCTGGTATATGTTGATGATATCATTGTCACGGGAAATGATGAGATGGAGAAACAAAATATAAACAATCCTTGATCAAGGAATTTAAGATAAAAGAACTTGGGCTGATAAAATATTTTCTTAGAATTGAAGTTTCATACTCAAGACAGGGCATTGTTATCTCACAACAAAAATATATGATGGATCTCTTGAAGGAAACAGGAAAACTTGGTTGCAAACCAGTAGCTACACCTATTGAGCCGAAAAAGAAATTGGGAGAAGCAAAGGAAGAGCCAGTTGTTGATAGGGAGATGTATCAGAGATTGGTAGGGAAACTCATTTATCTTGCTCATACTTGGCCAGACATAGCTTACTCAGTAAGCGTGATCAGTCAGTTCATGCATGACCCAAGAGAGACACCTACAAGCTGCTTACTGCATACTTCACTACTTAAAAGGCTCCCTAGGAAAAGGAGTTCTATTCAAAAGGAATAATGAGCTTAGGTTGGAAGCCTATACAGACGCAGATTATGCAGGTTCATCAGTGGACATGAGATCAACATCTAGTCATTGTACATTTCTTGGAGGAAATTTGGTAACACGGCGAAGTAAAAAGCAAAATGCGGTGGCAAGATCTAGTGTTGAACCTGAGTTCAGGGCGATGGAGTGTGTGAACTATTTTGGCTAAAGATCATCCTGGATGATTTGAGAATCAAGTGGGAAGGTCCTATGAGGCTGTACTGTGACAACAAGTCAGCAATGAACATCGCTCATAACCCAGCACAACATAACAGAACGAAGCATATCAAGATTGACAAAAACTTCCTCAAAGAAAAGCTAGAAGGTCTGATCTGCATGTCATACGTGCCTTTAGCGAGTCAATTAGTACATGTTTTAACCAAGAGACTCAACAGTGCAACTTTGCATGAAATTACTTCCAAGTTGGGAGTGGAAGATGTCTACTTCCCAACTTGAAGGGGAGTGTTGGACTGTAAAATTTTTATATCCGAATTAATACGAAACAAATCAACTTGTATATATTTAATTAGGAAAGTTATTACAATCCCTAGAATTATGGGATATAGCGTTAAGACTTTTTTCCCTTATTTGGTTAGATTAGTTTCCTCTTCTTTCTCCTAGAATAGCTTATATATTTTGGTGTACTAATAATTCAATATCAATGAGAATTATTATTCCCACTCATTTTCTTCCATGTGTTACCAAAAACATGCAATATGGATCGAGATTTGTTCCTCTTTTCATTATGAACATATTAAAAAAATCATCTTAATCGAAATTAAAACGAAGAAATTGTGACATTTTTAAGCTTGAAATTGAAGAGAGAGAGAAAAAGTAGAATCAGAACTGTTTTCACTATAAAAAACAATTAGAATTCAAACCTTAGTTCATGATTCAAATTGGTGTTTGGAAGGGGAAAATTGAACGACAATTCAAATCACTAACAATAGTTCAAACCCTGGATTGTTAAACCAAACAAGCCCTAGGATTGTTGGAATTTAAGGGGTAGTGAGTTCTAAAATCTAAGGGTTTGAATCATTAGTAATAGTTTGAATTGTCCTTTACCAAACATCAATTTGAATTCTAAATTACGGTTTGAATCCTAAACAATAATTCGAATTACTAAACATCAATTTGAATGCTAAACTACAGTTTGAATCCTAAACAACAATTCGAATGCTAAACTACGGTTTGAATCCTAAACAACAATTCGAATGGTTGAAACAAACAATGGCTAAAATCAATACGCACATTGAAATGATTCTAAATTCCTCACCTTAAGCGCATTCTGCACTTGAGAAGTCTCGGGAATCAACCGGAACGACACCCCATTAACCTTGAGCTGAAAAACCTGCCAAAAAACAAAAATTATCGGACCCAAAAAATAAAAAATAAAAAGTAAAACTTTTTTCTCTAAACAACCTTATTTAGAGCAACAGCAACGACTTTGGAGCCATCTTGCATTCTTGGGTCCATACTTGCAATCTGATCAAGAAGCGCCTCGGCGTCCTCTTTCCTGAAACAAAACAGCCCAAGAGACTTCCCAGAAGAAGCTCCGGAGACCAACACGAATTCCTCGGAGGCGTTGCTAAGCGCGTAAACAGGGACGCCCGCCAACCGCTCCTCAATCGCCTCCGTGGACATTCCTGTTCTAGGGCAGCGAACGCGAGAATTCCGCGGGATTTGGGGGGCGTTATTTGTTGGGGAAATTCGAGCCCAAACCGGTTTTTTTCCGGAGGACCCATTGGAGGAGCGTTCGAAGAAAGGGAATTTGGTGCGGGATTGGAGGTCGGAGAGAGTGGATTGGAGGTGGGTTCTGGTGTCGTGCGAGATTTGGTTGAAGAGAGAAGAGCAGTTGTGTTGGAAGGTGGTGAAGGCTTGTTGGAGGTTTAGTTGGGGTTGGGGTTGTTTGGGAGGTGGGAAAGTTGTGGGAGCTTTCTCGGAATTAGTTAAGTTCATTTTTTGTGTTTTTGGTTTTACGAGGGAGAACGGAGAAGTGAGGAGTGAGGGATTTTGGGTTTTAGGACGAAGTGGTTGATGCGAAGTGAAAGAATGAAGACGAAGATGCTCTGCCTGGAGCCCTGCACTCGAGGTTTGCTGCGGACATGTGGGGCCCGCACTTTAATGTTATGTTTGGTAGGAAGGAAAGAAAATATGATAAGAAAAAAAATATTAAAGTAATGAAAAATAACAATGATGGAAAGGAAATTGATTTTTTTTTATGTTGTTTGGTATGAGAAGATGAAAAGAAAATGAGTTTACTTTCACTTATTTGATATTGAAAGTTAAATTGGGAGGAAAGAAAAAATCTTACTCGTAAATTATTTTTATACCCTTAAATTTTTTGCTTGAATGTCGATGGAGAAAAGGATAATTTAGTAATTTTGCTCACTTTAATGAGTTGTCCCCATTTTTCATTCCATTTTCTGCCCACTTGTGGAAAAAAAAAATGGTGGGGCCCACATGTATTATTTTACACTCTATTTTCTCTTCCTTTCTCTTTTCTCTCCTACCAAACAACCTACATTTCATTTTTCCTCATAAAATCTCTCCACCTTCTTCCTTCATTCTACTTTTCTTTCCTATCAAACATACTCTAATGGTCATGTTTATTTCACCTTATATGATTTGGTTTGAATTTATGGTGATTTGAACTGCGATTTGGTGTTTAATACGTAAATCAATTATAATTTGAATTTTGAATAAAATCTTACTTGTATGAATAAAATGTAGGCTTTTACATTAGAGTTTCGTAATAAATTTTATAAAATTTTATTGCAAATAACATTAAAAAAATAAAATAAATACTTTTTAAAAATACATGAGTCAAGATGTTTATCCTTTAGTCTTAATTAATAATATTTTTAATTAAATAGCTATACTAGTAAAAGGGTATTAATTAAGAATAAAGAGTAAAAATCTTGACTCATACATTTTTAAGAGTAAATTACTTTAAAAAATATGCAATATAAGATCTCATTGAAAAAAAAAATGATATCTCAATCAGAATTGAAACGAAAAAATTACGAATTTAAACTTTTGTTTTTTTTTTGTTTTTGTTTTTCTAATGAATTATGGGAATGATTCTAAGCGTAGTAAGGCTTAATGCTACGAAGCCCGGTCCCGAATGCGGGAAATATGAGCTTGGTGGACCGCATGAGAAAGTGGGTTAGGCCGTCAAAAGAATACATACATGTTGGATCATGCCCATATATTTAGCATAAAAGTGTTAACTACATATATCTCCATGTTACGATCTCAAAGATGAGATTGTGATTATTGAGATATAATTAAAAAATTAACTTAATTAAACTGGAGTGATTAATAAAAACCACGAAAATAAATACATAAATGTCAAATTATATATTAAAATATATTGCTTCGGAGTCTTTCTTTTACAAACAATTTATAAACACAATCCATAAAGCTTAAAATTAACTCTGGGACAATGTCGATCAATATAGTTTATATACAAAAATAAAATACAACTCAGAATTAAAAATGCAAATTTAGAATAAACTAACCACTTCGAATCTCGTGCCTTCAATCCATTGACATCCACATGCCATGCAGTGAATCTAAACTGCTAACTTTGGAGGAGTTTAATACATTGAGAATATAGGAAAAGTTAGCGAAAGACCCAATAGCATATAATTTTTTTAAAACTGAATATATAAATGAAAGTACACGGTTCGAATATATCATTTGAAACCGAATATCCTTTTTAATGAAAGGAAATAAACGTAAGTCTCTAATGTCCGTATTATGGTAAGTGGTTCATGATGAGTCACTTACTTTATCGCAAGGCCATAATGTCACCACCGTAGTGGCCCGTATAGGTTTTGGGACCTGCTCCCAAGGATACGATCTCCATACCCCGATCTAGGCCATCAGCAAGTTATAATTTCTTAAAATATCTCATTTTAAGAAAATATCATATAAAACTCTTCTTTAGGTTTCAATGTTTTCAAATGTGTTTTTATAAGCAAAACATATTTAAAACATGCTAACAAGGATGTGGACAAGAACATCCTACCTCTCGGATGTCAAATCTACGGATAACTTCACGTTGTCCAACCGTCTTGATCGTGCCGCTAGCTTTGTCATCAAAACAATGTTTTAGGATTGAGATCCCAACCGAAAATGAATCTAGTTCAATTATGCATAATTGTTTCCTATTAGTGTGCCTTTACTCAAATCCAAAATTTACAAACAACTTCATAATTCAAGTTAAAGTTTTTCTCTCTTTTCTTTTTTTCCGGTTTTGCTGCAACTTTTGCTGCAGCAAGCTGCAGCCAAACAACAAGAACAATAGCAAAACTCGCATTTTAAAGTTGATTTCAAGATAAATCCATGGAAAATTGCTAAAACCAGTTTTCAAACACTTCAATATACTTAAGAACTGAAAACCCCTAAATTCAACCACAATTTGTCCAAATCCAAACCTAAATTAAAATTCATCAAATCTTAACAAAAATCATACTTCCTTAAACTAAGAATTCAAATACAAGAGTGGGTTTCTCAAGAAATTTTACCTCAAACCGGTTGGAGAGTCTTTCTCTCTGTTTTGTTGTTTGTTTGTTTTTTTTTTTTTTTTTTTTTTTTTTTTTTTTTTTTTTTTTTTTTTTGCTTCTTGTTGTTCAGCCAGAAACAGCCTGAGAGAGAGAGTGAGAGGGAGATAAAAACAGCTGAGAAAGACAGATAGTGTGACATCCGGTTAAATTAACTGAGATTAATTAATTTAATCTAATGGTTAGTGTTAATTAATCTTGGATTAGTGAAAAAATTTCAGTTATAATTATCACGTAAATGACATTTTCCTCTAAAAATGATTGTTTTGAAATTGACACTACTGTCCCTCGAACAGTTTTAAGTGTTGGTAACTAATTTTTCAGAACATGAATAATGGGTCATTCCATACTCTATTCAAATTAGACTTTGAAGTCTAATTATCAAATTTGCCCAGAAAGTCTAAGCCCATTTTTCCTTTTTTTTTTCTTTCTTTTTCTCCTTTTTCTCTCTTTCTCTCTCTACCACGTTGACTCTCTCTCTCTCTCCACACAAGCCACCTACCACCGATAAGATTTCGGTGTCGTTTCACGACACCGCCCATACCATCGGAAAGCTCTCAACGAGCTGAGCATGTTGACATGTCGAACGACCTCTAACTCCACTGGAATAAGCCGCAATCACCGGCCAAAGTTCTAAAAACCACCAAAACTTCTCACCGTCGTAACTTTATCGTCCGACCTCCGATCGGAGTGATTCCGGTCCCTATGGACTCAGCTCGAAGAGATGAAGAAAGCCCAACCAGCGCTGAACTATGCCTTTCTGGCAGTTGTGAGCGATACCATCAGGCTCGTTATACTCAGAACGGGACGTTGAACAAAAGCCCCAACTCAATTTTGAGGTTCCACCACCGATTGCCAGAGATTCAAGCTCGCCGCCACCGTTGTCGTGTTGTAGGGTTATTCTGACGATCTAATTGTTGGATCATCCTGATTTTGGTATCAAGATGCTCAGAGGATCATGGGAAATGAAAGCCCTCAACCAGTTTCAAGATTCCATAGTAAGAGAATTAAGATCAAAGTCACCTGATTTTGTCGCCCTTTTTGAGTTTGATCTGGGCAATTAGAGACTGAATTTGGTGAAATTGATTCCACAATTGAACTCAGGATGTCAAAAACTGGTGGGTATTGAAGAATCACTACCATCCAACCGGCCGAGTTGCCGCACGCGCCGCCACGTGCCGCGGTGTATGGCCGACTCCGGTGAGCCTCAGTTCTTGAGGTTCCTGACGTCCGATCGAAGATCTGAGTCCATACCCTGACTCATTTCGACACACTGAACGCAACGGTGACCTCCGTTTGTGCCAATTCCACTCCGTTGAAAAGTCTATAGGGGCAGAGTGAGCTTGTTAACGTTTATGCCCTTAGGAATAAATGTAACAATATTCTTTGAGATATTTTGACTATTAATAAAGATTTGTTTATTTCATATATCTATGTATTGTCCTCTTTATGTTCATAATAGTTGAATGTATAATAAGCAAACTCAAAGTCTGAGACTGTCATTCTAAATCTTTAGGTCATGCATGTAATGTGAAGAACATGCAGAAGACAAGAATCTAAAGATGATAGTCTAAATCTTATGATCCACAATCGAGGAAATAAAGTTGGGCGCTTTATTCATGTTAAGATTGTTATGTTGTCTACTTCCTAACGGAGACGGCTTGTCTTGGTCATCGGAGGGGGGACTCCATGGTGGAGACATTGATATAGTTTCTAATGGTGAAATCTATATTGGATCGGACCAAAGTTGAATTGTTTTAATTAATAATTCTGTTTGAATAAAACAATTCACTTTTGACGAATTATATGTTGTCATCTTAATCCTGAGATGGATGATGAACCCGTATGTTTGACTTGTATCCTTTGATGTACTAAAGGGAGACATCCTGACATTATGTAAAGGTACGCTTGCCAGTACATTGGGGGTATGACTCGTGTATGCGTAGATTCGTTATTCATAGATAGTGAAATCCATAGCTCCTATAAAGAGTCAATGATATTCTTTTATGCATTATCAGTGGATTGGAAAATACGAGCGCTTGGCCATTAGACTACTCTGTGTTATCTAATGGTTTACTGTTTGTAATGGTACGAATAGTATTTTTTCGATGGTATGATAATGGAACATAAGATAAATGTAATCGGGAAGGTAAAACGGAACTTGACCTTAAGTCTATTATGGATATCCTATGGGGATGATACACTAATATATTGAGTCATGGACTAGAGCTAATCAGAGCTTTGTAAATACGCTATATAAATCTAGAGTGCAGTTCTAGGCTTTTAGTGGAATAGCGCTAGAGTTTTATAATCATGAGATGAACTTGTTGGTTTACAAGTAGCGTTGTGATTATAGGGCTTGATTTATATATGTCCATCGGGTCCCTTTGCTAGCTCACATAATTTCCTGTAATGATACGGCGTATTTTCTACACATTGGTAACTTGTGTTATTTCTGTAAAAGAGGTTCAAAGTTAATTCATGGGTGATTTATTAGGTGAATTAATTGACAAATTAATTCTAGATAAATTGGTTAAAATATTGTTTTAAGAGTTGTTTAATATGGGAAGACTATTATATGGTTGTTTTGATCATGCAATTTCTCTATTGGGTTGCTTGAATCAAAACTAAGGCTTTATGCAAGTTTTTTGTGTCGAAAAACTAGGAAAATAACTTTCATCGGTGCAGACAGGTCGACCAATTGGGTGGACTGGTCACAGGTTGACCGGTTCGGTCGACCAGTTGTGAAGGACAGGTCGACCGGTGAGTTGTAACGTCTCTGTCACTGGTCGACCGGTTGTAACGTAAAATGCATGCTGATGTGGCAAAATCGACTCTGGATGCGATTAGAACTTTGGGAAACCTAATTATTACGGAAGTATGACTTCCTAAACACTATAAATGGCTGACCCGTTCATGAACATGAAGAGGACATCAACTGAAACACAAACTCAGACTTTTAGTTTGCTTATCATACATTCAACTATTATGAACATGAAGAGGACATCAACTATTGTGGATGATGTCTGTAATGTTTTATTTACATGTCATGTATGTACGGTAATGAAGATCTTGTAATTTATTATTTCAATTAAGTGTGGGGCTCATTGAGAATTTCCTATATTATTATGTGTTTAACCCCTCATCGAGCTCCACGTCACCGACTCCTGTTCCGGGGCGTGACATATTCATCACATGAACGTAAGTTATTTATGTTACTTTACCACTTTGCATAGTTTATCTTTAGTCCGTGTTTCAGTTTTGTTGTCGTGAGATTATAGGATTTGACATATTGCTGAAAATAAGTAGAAGATTTATCTAATCAATTTATGTGCATGAATATCAAAACATGTGATTTTTTTTAGGCACAATTAAATATGATGCATGATGCACATGAAAAATACGTAAATCATGTTTTAATTTTAGGTGCCAAGGATAATCGAATTTACCACGAACATAGTGCCGCCGTAAGGTAGGTCAAAATATCATAAATTGAACCGAGACCTTCTCAATTAATAAATATAATCAAAATATCTCATATTTTCATATTTATCAACTACCATTATTTTGGTCAAAAATATAATCGACAAATTTTGATTATATTTTCATAAGTGTAACCCATCGTTTCAGATTCTATGGACTTAACTCCGGAGTGCCGCCGTATGGTAGGTCAAACCGAAAATACATCTTTGAATCCTATCTCTAGGAAGTCGACCTTGTTATTGACCCGAAAGAACACTTTCCGTAGGGAGTGCGGAATCGGTGCCGCCGCGAAGCCCCTTTCGAATCTCACAGTGTTGAACTAATGATGGAGACCAGTGGGTTGTATTGTCATACAACCCTCTCCCACTCATTATTTTGCAAATATGTATTTTTATTTGAAAAACATATCATGGTTTTTCAATTCCGATAAATAAACAATTTATTTTTCGAATATGTGAAATTCTAAAACTTAACTCTTAAATTCAATTTCACATATAACATTATTTTGCAAATCAATTTTGCAACTCAAATCAATTTAATCATATTAAATCAATTTTAGCGCATGGTTCATATTTTATTTTATCCTTTTAAAACTCTTTTAAATAAATACAATAAATAATAATAAATGTGCATGTATGCATGGCATGTTAAAAAATATATGAGTAGGCACACTATATCTATATAGCATGTTATATGCATGGACATATAATATATAATTATCAACATAAAATATAAATATATGCAATCGGCTATTGAGATGGAATTTGACCGGGTCCCATGAAAAATATAAATTACAACCAAATCAAATAAATAAATAATTACAATAATTATTTTCTTCCGTCACATTAACGAGTCTTCGATTCTTGAATTATTCATTCTTCGGCTTCGTTCTTCATCTTCGGGTCGGATTTCACCTTCTTCGGGGTCCGGAACACTTCCGGGTCCATCGGCACGCATTATGAGGGTTTCAAAAACCCTCGGGGCCCATTGACCGCATCTGGGGTGCTAGCTGCGCACCTGGGCGTGCGCACATGCGGACTTGCCGCGTGCTGCGCATGCCTAAGCGTGCGCGCGCGCGCGAAGACTAGCCGAGCGCTGGGCGCGCGCACGCGGTCTAACCGCGCGTGGGCGAGCAGACTGGCCGCACACTGGGCATGTGCTGGCGGCGCGGTGGGTGCGCTGCCTGCTTTCTAGCCACTGGTCTAGGCAGATCTGAGGTTGTTTTTTGGCAGCTTCAAACTTGATCTTCCGAGCTTCCTTTTGATTCAAAATCAAAACCATAATTCTACCCAAATCCTGAAATTATAATAATTCTAATCCCGAATAAAATTACAAATAAATTAACTTGAACGAATTTAATGCGACCCGTGGAACTATATAATTAATGACCAAATGCACTATCCATACATTCATCAATATGAATAAAATATAAACATCCATAAATGCAAGTGCCTACCCATCACATACATACATAATTAAATATCACATATTTTATATATTAATTTTGATTATCACATAATCGGAGCATAAATTAATATCGTCTATAGACCGCTCTAATACCAATTGTTGGTTTCCGAATCGAATTCGGTTGCGGAAGCATGGGGATTGCGGATCAAGTATAATAAAAATTTCATAAAACCTTTGAGATACTCCATAGATAATATTGATTTATGCACCAATAAATTAATCATATTAATTTATTTATTAAGAACTCAATTAGAAATAATACCTAGCCAACGATTAGGATGATAACTTGAGTTCTTTCACCTCGAACAATCCTTGCTCCAAAGCTTTGTGTTTAGAAAACCAATGTCTTCTATGTCAATTCTTAAAATCCACGAAAACGTGTATGTAGGCACACCTGAGACAAAACAGATTAGAATAAACACTTGAATTTTCACAAACACCATCGCATGCACGGTGTGGAATTTTTGAAGAAATTTTTTTCCTTCCCACAATAAGAGAATTTCGGCCACAATAAAATATTAGGTCAAAAAATTGTTTAAAATTTGTATCTCACAATTTTCTATCATTCTCTTATTTATAGGGTAGAAGTCAAATTCCTAGAAGGAATCCAATCTTTATCTCCAAGATAAAGCTTGTTAATTATCTCCTATTTGAATTTTGAAACAAAAGTCTCCTACTCCTTATCCTCAAGATGGGTGGCCAACCTAGGTGATCCTATCCCTGTGGTAGGCACCAAATACAGATAGGGAAGGAAGAGAGAATCATCCTTTATCCTGCAGTCCAATTTTGATTCAAATTCAAATTCCAATATAAGTCAAACTTAAATTAATTTGAATTCTAAATTGAACAACTTATCAAATAAGTTTAAATAGATAAATCTAGATGTGTTCAAATTTAAATTTAAATAATCTCATTATTTAAATAATAATTACTTCTCAATCAATTATTTTTGAGTGTTTAATTTTTAGAATTCCATAATTCTAAAATTCTCATTTTGCCCTTTGTGTCTGGTAGAATTACAAGGATGACGCGGGGATTGATGGACCTATAATCCCAAGCTCCAATAAAATTAATAATTAATTAAACACTTTAATTAATTAATTAATTCTATTAATTTTAATAGTTACTCCACTATAAACTTGGAATTGCACTCTCAAAATTATAGACATAAATTACTTCTAAACTGTGAAGTGTCCATTTGATATAGTTACTACATATAGATCAATCATCCATAAATAATTCATAATTAGAGCTAGGTAGAATCCATTAACCTCTCTAATTATATCTTTATCCTTGAGTACCGTTAATTCTCTAATGGACAGTGATTCATAAAACACATTCACGAATCGGAGCTCCTACTGGTCCAAGTCCCTCAAGAGAATTATTTATCTACTTTTATCTCAAGAAGGAATGGATTCTATCTCGTATAATAACATTCCCAGCTACCTACTTCATCATATCTCTAAAATTCAAGGAATAGGATTCAGGATCTCAGAATCCGTACTAAGTAAATTAAAAGACACAAATCCATAAATAAGAGTCTGTTAAGAACTCAGGATTAAGATCATTCGATATATGACCATCGGTAGACTCAATTAGAATTTCTATACTTAACAAATATTAGAAATTCATATTGTGTCTGTGTCCCTATTCCACATACTCTCATTATGCGTAATACACTCATTCAATATCTCACCATATTAACAGTGCGGATAACACCATTCCATTCTTAATGGGAATGACATGTATTAGTAATGTTCTAATTAAAGATTCCAAACTTTAATTAAATTTATTACGAACATCACTTTTTAATTATTATCCTTAATTATTATCCTCTCGCATATAAAACTTATATACCATGTTTAAGATCACATAAATAATCATCAAATTTTTATTGATATGCATAAAATATTCACAAATATATACACATAAAATGATGAATAAACTCTTTTATTAAATAAATAATAAATATCCTATTACATCTTATGCTTCTAAGACACCATTCCCAACACCTATTGTTATTAGCGTATTGGTTCGTGCTATCTTCCTATGACAATCCTATGTCACTAAGGAATCAAAATTCTTTCTTGTCTCGAGTGTTAGTCTCGGTGATTTCCTCGTTAAATCTGAAATATGTCATTGTAAGACATTGGATTCGGCTATCAATTCTATACCATACCATTCTCTGTCATTTCATTTTCAGGTTCAATGTTAAGTCTGACTTATTCTTAGAGTTGACCATGTCACCTATTTCCTTTCTAGTGAATGGTTTTCATTTGGTGTGAGATTTATAGTCAATCTTAGCTTTGAAATTCCTCATTCAGCCACTGGATAGGTTAAGTCTGACTTATTCTTAGAGTTGACCATGTCACCTATTTCCTTTATAGTGAATGGTTTTCATTTGGTGTGAAATTTATAGTTAATCTTAGCTTCAAAAATCCTCATTCAGTCACTGGATTTTGGATATTTAATCGTTATTTAATTTCATATCTATTCGATATTAAATTCCAATTGGTTCTTCTTTTAGAGTCAAATTTAACTATGAGAATTTCTTCTACTTTCTAGATTCTAAGTCAATGATTGATATTCTTGTGCTCATTCATTCCCAGAATTGGGTGTCTCTATTCCAGTGGTTGAAAGTCTATGCTGTTGATTGACTTCTAGCTGGAATTAATATTTTGGATCTGAGATTCCTGGATGACAAAGTGTTTCCATGTCTGATTCCATAATTCCAAAACTAATAAAGACTCGAACGAGGCGAGTGGACCTATTTTATTGAGATTGGAGTTTTGTTTCTTTCTCATTGATGGAATGATTGACCGTGACAACCGACGTCATGATGCTACTAGCGGAGTCGCAAGATGGATGTTCCTTTCCATCGTTTGACACGTGTGAATCCCCAGAAAAGGCATAAGAAGTTCTAGTTCATAGGTTCAAGGATGTCTATCCTAGCGAATTGTCGTATTCGCCTCTTTTTCGCCACGTGAGTGGCATTCTTGCTTTTGACTCGTATTCCAAGTGGTGTTTTAAATGGGAGAACTTCTTTAGCAGTTAAGGTTGAGTCCCCTCAGGCTTGAGGTGTTGGGTTTGATTACTCCAGATAGATGCCTTGGCAATAAATCTCTTGATAATTTTATGTGAACCATTAACCTATAAGCCTTTAAGTGCTAAAGGATTGAAGGAATTAGAACGAGTAGTTCTAGTGATGAATATAAACATCATTTTGGACATTTTCCAAAACTGATGTCAAACCATAGATGTTACATTAAAAACCAACTTTGAAGTCACTTAGTACATGTGGTGAACTTCATGTAACCATAAGAATTTTCCTAGATGGATGTCATAGCCCGAGTAATGCAACTTAGAATATTAGAAATAATGCAGGAAATACATGTCGTTCTAATTTTTTGTAACATATTTTTGAGGGCCTTTTCGATTTCTGAACTTAGCATGTGATTCACTGAATCAAAGGCCTATGTGTCTAGTTCCTACAGGAGCTGGAGATTCGATTTAGGAGTCCTGTCCAATTAGTTGTGCATGTTTTACCAAGATGTGTCAAATTACATCCTGAGTAAAAACTAGAAACTCATGAACTAGAGACCCAAATTTGAAACTATAGTTTCTACACTTACAGTGAGTTTAGAACCATTTAATATGTGTTATAAGCTTCACGTAGCCATGAAAATCATCCAAAACGGATAAATGTAGCTCAAGTTATGCATTTTTAAAGTTAAGCATGATTTCTAAGAATTCTGCAGAAAAACAGCCACGTTTTGATTTGGTATCATGTGTTTTTGGAGACATTAATAGATCCAAAACTAAGCTTATGATAGCTCTTTAGAAGCCCCAAATTTCTACTTCAATTTGGCACTGATTTTGTAAATTTCGGGGCTGTGTAGAATATTTTATGATTATTCCCGTAACAGCTATCAAAACTGTCTTTCCTAAGAATTGATAAAATAAAGAACTGAGACCCTTATTTTTTGAAATAGCATTGCTACACTTAAACCACTATTACTACCATTTAGAACGTGTTATTAGTGATATGTGAGAGTTAAAATCACATCATTTGGAGTTTGTTAACCAGAGTTGTGCGCATTTGAAGTTTCATGCAGAAACTTCTCAAAAGCTGTCAAAATCAGGAAAGAATAGAATTTTTGAATTCTTGAAAACTATTTTTGAGGTATTTAAAGAGCTTAGATTTAGACATATGATAGCTCGTCTCGAAGCTCTAGGTGTCTACTTTATTTGGAAACTAGAATTACACCCTTTAACATTATATGGAATGGTTTATGATTATTTTTGTCGAATAGATCAAAACTGCGTTCTTGGCATAATGCAAAAAGTGTGAATTTGAACCCCAATTAATAGAACCGAGATTACTGCACTTGAAGCAGTTAGCCTACTATTTAGTACATATCATTAGTGATATGTAGTGGTCAAAATCATTCCATTTGGAGTTTTGTAGACCGAGATGTTCAAAGTTGAAGTTTCGCTTAGAAAGTTCTTAAAATGCCTTAAAAAGTTGAAATGTCAAAATTTTAATTTCTTATCAGAGGTGTTTGAAAGGCTTAGAATATTTGAAATAGGGCATGTAATAGCTTGTTGGAAAGTCCTAGATGTTCATTTTCATTAGGAACTAGTTTTCCACCCTTTAGAGACGCGTAATGCGGTTTGCACTTGTTTCTATGATGGGTGTCAGATAAGCCTATATGTGAGATTAAAGAAGTGAGTGAATTGAATGATTCTTTTAGATAACATGAGTCTGATTAAGTAAAAGACTTCCCTAAGCACTTAGCTTAATGTGCTTGGCTAGATGTTGAGAATCTAGAATCTTTTGAGTACTGTGCAAGAATCACGTTCGTGATGATTCTTGTTCAATAATTTTATAACATTGTCTCACCCTTTGCGATGAAAGTTGAAAGTTTAGACATGTGTATAGTGATGAGAATTCACCCCATTTATATACGAGAAGCCGTGATCATATAAGAAATCATGAGGAGTCATAAAGTGATGAAATCATTAACACCATTCGTTTCCTTACATTTCATTGTTGTTGTTTTCACAAGTTTAACGGCTACCTAGATTTTGTTCAAATTCTAAGGATGAAATTTCTTGAAGGGGGTAGGGTGTAACATCCGATTAAATTAATTGAGATTAATTAATTTAATCCGACGGTTAGTGTTAATTAATCTGAGATTAGTGAAAGAATTTCAGTAATAATTATCACGTAAAGGACCTTCCCTTTAAAAAGGATTGTTTTGAAATTGACACTGTTGTCCCTCGAACAGTTTTAAGTGTTGATAACTAATTTTTCAGAACATGAATAATGGGCCACTCCATACTCTATTGAAATTGGACTTTGAAGTCTAATTATCAAATTTGCCTAGAAAGTCTGAGCCCATTTTTCCTTTTCCCTTTTCTTTTTCTTCTTTTTCTCCTTTTCTCTATTTCTCTCTCTATCCCACGTTGACTCTCTTTCTCTCTCTCCACACCGGCCACCTACCACCGATGAGATTCTGATGTCGTTTCGTGACACCGCCCACACCATCGGAAAGTTATCGACGAGCTGAGCATGTTGACATGTCGTACGAACTCCAACTCCAGTAGAATCAGCTGCGATCTCTAGCCAAAGTTCTGAAAACCACCAAAACTTCTCATCGTCTTAACTTTGTCATCCGACCTCTGATCAGAGTGATTCCGGTCCCTATGGACTCAGCTCGAAGAGATGAAGAAAGCACAACCAGCGGCATCCCTCGATTCTCACTAGAGCTACAAAATTTGGTCACCACCTCCCCTTACGAAACTATGACTTTCCAGCTGTAACGCCCTCTAGAATTAAACATGTTTAATTATGTTAATTGTGTATATTAGTGTGCCTAAAATTGATTTTTTTTCTGATTAATCTTGTGATTAAAGATTAAGTTTTCGAGTTATTTTAAGGAATTATAAATTACTTTCAGTTTTTCAATTTTCACTTCAAAAGTTTTTAAAAATACACTTAATTTTAATGTATTTTTATTTATTTATTTTTCCTATTTCTTTTTTATTTATTTCTTTTCCTTTTCTTTTCTTTCTTTTCTTTTTTCTTTTTTCCCCTTCCTTTTTCCTCCCGTGGCTGCCCAGACACAGCCCAGCCCCCCTCTCTCTCTCTTTCTTTTTCTTTTTCTTCTTCCTTCTCTGGTTCCTCTCACGCCGCCCATCTCCCTCTCTTTCTTCCTTCACGCCGGCCACTTTCTCCGGGATCTCTCTCCCGCCAGTTGCCTCTCTCTCTTTCCAGCCGTTTCTCCCTCTCTCTGTTCTCTCTCTTGGCTGGCTGGCCAAGAGCCTCAGAAAAAAAAAAAACGAATGAAAATGGGAGAAACCGAGGGAGACAAAGCTCCATCAACTGATTTAAGGTAAAACCCTTTGAAACTCACTCTTTGATTCAAATTTTAAGCTTGAGAAAGTTTGATTTGGTTAGATTTGAATAATTTTGAGTTAGGGTTTGGATTTGAACAATTGTTGTTGAAATTGATTGAAATTTAGGGGTTTTCAGTTATTGGACTTGTTTAGTTTATTGGAAACTGATTTTGATGGATTCTGGAGAATTATTTTGAAATTGAACTTTGAATTGCAGGTTTGGCATTTTTCCTATTTATGCCGACATGCTGTCGAAATTTCTTTAAAAAGTTGTTTTTAAGCTGAAATTAAATAGGAAACCAAACTCATGGATTGGATTTCAATCTTTAAAGAACCCTCAAACTAATTATAAAATCGTTTGTGAAATTGGATTTGAGTCAAGGCACACTAATAGGAAACAATTAAACATGATTGAGCTTAATTCATTTTAGGAATGACAAATATTTCCTAAGATATTACTTTTGTGATAAAGCTAGTGGAAAAGGTCAAGTATTAAAGCTTTAAGGAAAGCGAAGGCTAGGAGAACGGAAGGCTAGCCTAGGTTTGACATCCGAGAGGTAGGATATTCTTGTCCATATCCTTGTTAGCCTCATTTTAAATGATTTTGGCCAATGAAAATGTTTTAGAACAAAACATGTTTAAAGAAAATGATTTCAAAGGAATAGCATGAGAATGCTATTAAGTTTTCCAATGATTTTGGAAATGAGATTTTAAAGAGTATCATTTCTTAAAATGAAATATCTTAAGAAATGATACAAAGCATGGTGGCCTCAGAGATCGGGATGTGGGAATCGCATCCTTGGGGGCAGGTCCCGAAACCCGTAGGGATCCACTTCTTGCTCAGTGGAATTATGGCTCTGCACTTTTCACTAGATAGACATTTTACCGCTCCTTGTTCAGTGGTATGATGAGCTGCACACTTTCATTATACAGATATTTTCTACTATGTGAGTATTTCCTTTTCTAAAAAGGATGATCGGTTCCGGGTGTATGTCTTCAGACCATGAGTACCTTTATTTAAAATGTTTTATAAAATTATATCTTACTGGGCCTTCCGCTCACTTTTATTATGTTTTCAATGTTTTAAACCCCTCCTCCAGAGTTAGCGGTTTAGATTTACAGTGTGACAAGTGGATGCCAATGGATTGAAGATGCGAGATTCGAAGCAGTACGTTTGTTTCGGATTTACGGTTTTAAATTCAAAGATGTACTGTATTTCTGTATGCAAACTATATTGGTCGACATTGTCCCTGAGTTGTACTATTTTTCTTGGACTTAATGGACTGTTTTAAATATTATTTGTGAAAGAAAGTCTCCGGAGCAAGCTATATTGATATTTATGTAATTATTTTGTGATTTAGTTAAACAGTCCAGTTTAATTAAGTTAAATTTTAAAAAAATCATGGCCCTATCCTTGGGGTCGTGACAGTTTTTGGTATCAGAGCACGGCTTTAAATTCTATGGGAAATCGAGCTTGTGTGAGTTTTTACTGAGTTGTGTTGTTCTTTTAACAGTTTTGTGTTGGGACATGTCGTACAATATTAGTTACTACATGATACAGTTGCACTTGAGAATTTAACGTTAGAGTCCGTTTCAATTTTCCTAGAGCACTTTGATGGATGGAATTCATGTTTCTATTATCGATGTTTATCGATATGAAGATCGAGGGTAAAGTTGACTTTGAAGTTTTCGGGAAGTATTGATTTCGACTCGATGGTTATTGATTTGTTTCCATAAGTTCTCTTGACTCTTGTCAGTTTCAAATTCAAAATCAGTATTGACTTCGAAATTCTCATGAAGATTTTAGTTTTGAGATGATATTCGTTCGGACTTCCGCGTAGTTGAATTCCCGATATTTGTCCATTCCACTTTTGATACGTCTAACGTGGGGGTTTAAGTTGATGGAGAGCGATGGCTTGAAATCGAGCAGTTTTGATCATTAAAGTTTCCTTCCTCCTTGATTGGTTCTTTCCAATTTGATCAATGCGCAAGTTTAGTGTTGCAATCTAGCTTTGTATCCTAGCTACTCGTTCCAATTCACTAATGCATTCTTTTATCTCTTGAGAGTGTTTTGCTCAAGAATGTTTACTTCATGGATTCTTGTGTTGATGAGACGTTGTTCTTTCTTCTATTGATGACAATGGTGGCTATGGACTTCATCGAGAGATTGATGCTTATCTCTGATATTAAATTATGTTCAGCTTTTGTTTGGGAAGCATGGTAGGTCATAACCCATAGGTTCCAGGATTCAAATTTCGAATTCTTTTCTTAATCCGTTTTGACCAGGAGTTGGTCTCTTCGTTAATATTAGTGTATTGATTCATGAAATTTTTATATCATAGTCTTATGTCATTCAGGAATCGAAATTCTTCCTTGTCTCGAGTGTTAATCTCGGTGATTCCCTCGTTAACTTAAACCATGCCATTGTGAGACATTGACTATGGATCTTAATCCTATGCCATTCTCTGCCATTTCGCTTTTGGGATTCTAAGTTTGAGCTCTATTCTTAATCTATTCTGAATTGGAGTTGGACTTTCTACTTGATAACCGTATTTTGATTCATATTATCTTTCTATCATGAATCAATGTTATTCTAAGATCAAGACCGCTTCTTATTCCGAATAGTAGTCTCGGTAATTTTGTTCCTAATACGGAAACATGTTATAGCGTTCATTTTCTTTTAGTGTACGGTGATCACTGGTGCGAGATTTGACAATCTTGACTTCGAAGATCCTCATTCAGTCACATGGTTTTGAAGATTCGATCGTTACTTGATTTCCTATCCATTCAATACTAAATTTCTATTGGTTCTTTTTAGAGTCAAATGCAACTATGGGAATTTCTGCAACTTTCAAAAACCCAAATCAATGATTATTGTTCTTTTGTTCGATCATTCCCAGAATTGGGTGTCTCTATTCTAGTGGGTGAAAGTCTATGTTGTTGATTGACTTCTAGCTGGAATTGATAATATTCTGGATATGAGATTCCAAGATGACAAAGTGTTTCCGTGTCTCATTCTATAATTCTGAAATTCATAAAGACTTGAACGAGGCGAGTGGTCCTATCTTATTGAGATTGGAGTTCATTTCTTTCTCATTGATTGGGTGTGATAATCGAAGTATACCATGCCAATGTCATAAGTCCGTTTTTCATGACAATGAAGGTGTTTTCTTTAACCGGTGTTTAGATGTCGCAGCAGAACCGTAAGATGGATTTTTTCCCCATCTTGACACGTGTGAATCCACAGAAAAGGCGTAGGAAGTCCTAATACATAAGTTTCAAGATGTCTATCCTTGCGAATTGTCGTATTCGCCTCTTTTCCGCCATGTGAGTGACATTCTTGCATTTGACTCATATTCTAAGTGGTGTTTTAAATGGAAGAACTTCTTTAGCAGTTGAGGTTGAGCTCCCTCGGGCTGAAGATGTTGGGTTTGACCTTCTTGAGGAGATGTCTTGTCAATTTCATGTGGAATTAGAACGGGTAGTTCTAATGATAAGTATGAACAACACTTTGGATGTTTTCCAAATCGGTGTCAGACCGTGGGTGTTGCATTAAATCAACCTTGAAGTCATTTAGTCCACGTGATGGATTTCATGCAACTATAGGAATTTCCCTAGACAGGCCGTTCTAATTTTCTGTAACTGGTTTTTGAGGGCCTTGTCGATTTTTGAACCTTATGTGTAACATACCAAATCAAAGATCTACATGTCTACTTTCTTATGGAGTTCATTTTGGAATTTTTGGAGACTTAGATAACAATTTATACATACTCCCGTCAAGATCGACGAATCTGTCACTTTATTGGATTTATGAAGAATATGGATTCGAGTTAGAATCTGATTTATGACTGAACGATTGGAAGTTTGAAGCCTTTGTGGTTGTTTAAGATTAAGTATGAGTTTCTTTGGAATTTCTCTCTTGAATGTTAACATTTTGGACTTTAATCATACTTTCCCCACTTGATGCACATGATTTTGGAGAGGATTCTAGGAACAGCCCAAAGAAAAGCTAGGACTTGATTATTCTCAAGAAGTTTTAATGTTGTTAGAACCTTAAAATAGACATATCAAGCTTTGATAGGAGATTTGAATCACCCAAAAAGGAGTTTTGTAGCTTAAGTTATGAATTTTTCAATTTGTTGGAAAAAGTGTTAAGGAACCTAACCTGGACAGGTTCGATACTGTTGAATTCTGGGAATTCTCAGAGATGAATTTGAATGAATGGATTACATAATTGGAAACTAGACATTCGAAGTTTCGTATAGCCGCAAGAATCACCTCAAATGGATAACAGTAACTCAAATTATGCATTTTTAAAGTTACGCTTGATTTCTAGAAATTCTGCAGAAAAACAGCCACGTTTTGATCTGGTATAATGTATTTTGGAGACCTTAACCTATCAGAAACTAAGCTTATGATAGCTCTTTGGAAAGCCCTAGATGTTTACTTCGATTAGGCACTGATTTTGTAATTTTTGAGGCTGTGTAGAATATTTTATGATCATTCCCGTAACAGCCGCCAAAGCTGTCTTTTCTAAGAATGGATAAAACAAAGAACTGAGACCCTTACTTTTTGAAATAGGATTGCTGCACCTAAACCACTGTTACTACCATTTAGAACATGTTATTATTGACGTGTGGGAGTTGGAATCATGTCATTTGGAGTTTTGTAACCTGAGTTGTGTGCATTGGAAGTCTCATGCCAAAAACTTCTCGAAAGCTGTCAAAACCAGGAAAGAACAGAATGTTGATTTCTTAGAAATTGTTTTTGAGGTACTTAGAGAGCTTAGATTTGGGCATATGATAACTTGTTTCGAAGCTCTAGGTCTCTACTTTATTCGGAAACTAGAATTACACCCGTTAGATCTATGTGGAATATTTCATGATCATTTCTGTTGAAAATGTCAAAATTGCGTTCTTGGCATAACGTAGAAAGTGTGAATTTGAACCCCAACTTCTAGAACTGAGATCGTTGCACTTAAAACACTAAGCCTATCATTTGGTGTGCATGATCAGTGATGTGTAGTACTTTGAATCACTCTGTTTTGAGTTTTATAGGCCGAGATGTGCGTAGTTGAAGTTTCGCTTAGAAACTTTTCAAATTGCCTTGAAAACTTGAGGTTTCAGAATTTCAACTTCTTGTAAGATGTGTTTGAAAGGCTTAGAATATTTGAAATAGGGCATGTGATAGCTCGTTGGAAAGACCTAGATGTCTATTTTCATTCGAAACCAGTTTTACCCTTGGTGACACGAAATATGGTTTACACGTATTTTTGTAACGAACATTAAATGAAGAACTATGCTGAGATTAGAGGACTGACCAAGTTAAAGGAATCCTATTAGATAATCCAAGTTTGATTAAATGAAGAGCTATGCTGACAGAATGTGACTTTGTCTTATTAAGAGTTTCATCGTGCGAAGGAATCACTCGTTTTGGTATGAAAGGGAAACTTGTGCCAAGTCTAGGGACTTGATTTCGCTTTATTATTCCTATGTTCATCCTATTATGTAATCGCTAATCAATTCCGTTCAATTCATTAATCAAGGCTCCAATGTCATCTCGCAACCTCTCTCGAGTGCCTCACAAGAAATTGTATTTAAATACCCAAAACAATATCCCTATTCGAAATGAATATTTAAACACAAACTAAGCTTCGCCTTTAGAATTAGAAAATAGGAATATTGATCGCCTCTCGGCCTCACAACGACCTAAATCCTAATTTGATTATCTAACCGTTGATCTCCTCTCGGTCTCACAACAACCTAAACTATGTTACTCAAATCTAGATAAAGAACTCAATCTCTCTCGAGCATCACAACAACCTAGACTATGTTTCTCAAATCTAGATAAAGAATTCAATCTCTCTCGAGCATCAAATTCGCAATCTAAAAATCATCTAACTCATTGGCCAAATAAATTAGAAGCATTAAGCATAGAGAAACATAAATGAATTGAAAACGAAATTAAATTAACAATCAACAAAATATTCAAAACATAGTTCAAATAAAACTACATCAAGTCCTAGATTTAATGTCTAGCTCAACATGGAAAAATAGACGAAAGAAGATAAAACCCAAAATCCATTGAAGAGCTTCCAAGGACCTCCAAGATGAAGGATTTAAGCCTCATTTTGATGTTTTCATCAGATTTTTGGGCTCCCCTTCTCAAATGGCATCTTTTTCCTTTTATACTACAACATTGCGGAGTTAGGGCTTCATACGCATGCTGCAGCCTGCGTGAAAATGCGCTGTGGCGCGCGTTTTTAGAAAAGGATCCCGCTGTTGCGGGCTGGGGCGCGCTGCTGCGCGCGGGGACATATTTTGGGTGCGCTGCAGCGCGTGGATCCGCTCTGGGCACGCGGACGCACACCTAGGTGTGGGCGCACGCGCGCAGCCGCACGCCTGGATGTGGGACGTGCGCGGCCGCTCCCCTGGCTGTGGGTGCGGGCGCGCAGTTATCTCGGGCGCGGGCGCGCATCCCATTCTGACTTCGCTTTCCCTTGCGCGCTGTAGCCCGTTTTCTTGCATTCCAAAGCCTCCTCTTTTGTGCCTTAAAATCCTCTTTTGCCTCCTCTTGGCATTGATTCACAAGTTGGGCAAATATTCTTCTTTTCTTCATGCAAAATCATCCAAGTTCGCATTTATTTATAATTCCTATAAAAGCAAACAAAAGACAGTAAACTAACAAAAATGCTTAAAGACTTACAAATATTCATGCTTGAAAGTACTTGATTTATTGGTAGAAATGCCCGTCATCAGCACTCTTATGGCTTCTAGGTTCCTTTGAATTAGCCACCGCTCCACTGTTGTCACAATAGAGCTTAATTGGCTTATCCGTATTTGGAATAACTTTCAGATCAGTTAAGAACTTCTTGAGCCATGTAGCTTCTTTTGCAGCTTCACAAGCTGCAACATATTCAGCTTCCATGGTTAAGTCAGCAACACACTCTTGCTTTATACTTCTCCATACCACGGCTCCTCCATTAAGAGTGAACACAGATCCAGATGTCGACCGTCGACTATCTCTATCCGATTAGAAATTAGAATCCGTGTATTCGGTGAGATGCAGATCTTCTCTGGAATATACCAACATATAGTTTCTCATTCTCCTAAGATACTTGAGAATACACTTTACTGTAACCCAATGATCTAATCATGGGTTGGACTGGTAGCGACTGACCACTCCCACTACATTGCAGATATCTGGTCTTGTACACAACATGGCATACATATGGCTTCCCACGGCCGAAGCATAGGGATACCGTCTCATATCTTCTTCCTATTGTGGGGTCTTTGGACATTGCTCCTTACAAAGATGAATACCATGCCTAGAAGGCAAATTCCCTTTCTTGGAGTTCTACATCGAATACCTAGACAACACTTTGTCTATATAAGATGCCTGTGATAATGCCAAAAGCTTTTTCTTGCGATCTTGAATAATCTTAATCCCAAGAACATAACTTGCCTCTACCAAATCTTTGATTTGGAATTGGTTGGCTAACCACTCCTTTACATCTGTCATCAATCTCACATCATTCCCAATGAGTAGGATGCCATCGACGTAAAGAATTAAGAAGACCACTTTCTCTTCTTTCTTGTACTTATAGATGCATGGTTCATCAATGTTTTGATCAAATCCATAAGACTTTATAGCTTCATCAAACCTGATGTTCCATGATCTAGAAGCCTGCTTCAGTCCATAAATGGACCTCTGCAGTTTGCAGACTTTATGCTTTTGGCCTTCCTCTATGTAACCCTCTAGCTGATCCATATAGATGGTTTCCTTAAGATAGCCATTCAAAAAAGTTGTCTTGACATCCATCTGCCATATCTCATAATCAAAATATGCTGCAATGGCCAGGAGTATCCGGATGGGCTTAAGCATAGCTATTGGCGAGAAAGTTTCCTCATAGTCAACTCCCTCCATTTGGGTATAACCCTTAGCCACTAGCCTTGCTTTATAAGTCTCTACTTTTCCATCCGCTCCTCTCTTTCTCTTGAAGATCCACTTGCATCCAATGGGTTTTACCCCTTCGGGTAGATCTACAAGTTGCCAGACTGAGTTAGAGTGCATAGACTCCATCTTGAGTTTCATAGCTGCTTGTCATTTTTCCTTATTAGAATCATCCATCACATCCTTAAAGGTCTATGGATCCTCCTTACCGTCATCAGCAGTGATGATTTGCGCTTCCCCGGTATACCGGTCGGGTAACATGCTTACCCTCCCACTACGAAGAGGTGCCTTAGGAGTTTGATCAGGAACTGTGGTCTTTTCTCTGAGTGGTCCAACAACTCTTGTCGGTTGTGGTCCGATCTCATCAGAAAGTAACTCTTCCAATACTATTTTACTTCTGGGCTTAAAATCTATCATATAGTCATGCTCCAGAAAAGTGGTATTTGTCGATACAAACACCTTTTGATCTGCTTGACTATAAAATAGTCCTCCTCTTGTCCCTTGTGGGTATCCCACGAAGATACATACTTCTGACCTTGGTTCCAACTTCCCGGTCTTTTGCCTCAGCACATGTGCTGGATATCCCCATATTCGAATGTGTCTTAAACTAGGTTTTTGACCATTCCACAACTCTAGGGGTGTCTTAGGTACAGACTTAGATGGAACTAGATTTAGAATATACATAGCAGTTTTTAGGGCATAACCCCAAAAAGAAGTAGGCAGTGCAGAATAACTCAACATTGATCTTATCATGTCAAGCAAAGTTTGATTTCTCCTTTCGGCTACACCATTCTGCTGTGGTGTACCGGGTGCAGTCATTGGGATACTACACCTTCTTCAATCAAGAAATCCTGGAACTCTTGGTCTAGGTACTCACCCCCTCGATCTGATCGAAGTGTCTTGATTGATTTACGTAATTATTTTTCAACTTCTGCTCGGAATTCTCTAAACTTTCCAAAAGTTTCAAATTTCCGTTGCATCAGGTAAACATGACCATATCTTGAATAGTCGTCAATAAAGGTAACGTAATATTCATAACCTACTCTAGCTTAGACGTTTAACGGTCCACATACATCTGAATGTATCAGCTGAAGGGGTTCTATAGCTCATACTCCTTTCGCTGTAAAAGGCCTCTTGGTCATTTTACCTTCCAGACAAGATTCACAGACCATAAGATCGCCAACTGTTAGCTCGCGCAAAGGACCATCCTTTACCAGTCTTTCAATCCTATTTAGGTTAATATGACTAAGTCTAAGATGCCACAGATATGTGTTATTTTCATGAGAAATCTTTTACTTTTTATTCTTAGGTTCGACAACTCTGAACATTTCAGTATTAAGCAGTGAGTTAGGTATTGGCTTTATACAATATAAACCATCATCCAGACGTCCAGAACAAATATTTAAACCATTTTGAGAAATATGAACAAATTCATTATCAAAACAAACTTTAAATAATTGTTCGAATAACTTAGCCACATAAATCAAATTTCTACGAATGTCTGGAATAAAATAAACATTGTTGAAAATTAAAACTTTATTTTCCCTAAAACGAAGTCTAACTTCTCCCACTGCTTTTGCCGAAACTCTTGTATCATTGCCCACTTTCATCGTGTAGTCCCCATTGACTAGCTCGGTGTAAGAACTAAGACTCTGTAAAGAAAAACAAACATGATTAGTTGCTCCCGAATCAATTATCCAGGCCGAGGTATCACCCTCTACTAAACATGTTTCAAGGACTAGTAAATCTGATTTACCTTGTTCCTTTTTCTTTTTCAGCTCCTCAAGATACTTGTTACAGTTTCTCTTCCAGTGCCCTTCGCCATTGCAGTGGAAACATTTTCCTTTGGGTTTCTAGATGGGGCCCTTAGTCTTCCTGGGTTTCTTGTTCTTTCATTTCTTCCCATTCCCTTGGTTCCAGTCCTTTCTTTTGCTTTTACCAGAGCCTCCTGCAACAACAACATTTGCTTCTCCTCCCCTTCTCTTGTTGGTGGATTCAAAGTTTTGCAGGTCATTCATGAGTTCAGTGAGGTTGGACTTTTTCTTGTTCATAATAAAGTTGTTCACGAACTTATGAAAATCAAGGGATAGGCTTTCCAAGATGATGCCAACTTGGGTGGCTTCATTGATTCTGGCACCATTGAGCTCCGTATCATGGAGGTGATCAATCATGTTCAAAACATGTGCCTTAACCGAAGAGTCTTTCTTCATCTTGTCATTCATACAAGCCCTTACAACATCCAAACGAGCCTTCTCTGATGGAGCGCCGAACATGGCTTCTAGAGACTCCATTATCTCATAAGCAGTCTCCATCTCCTCATGCTTCTTGCGAAGCACATCGCTCATACTGGCCAACATAAAGCACTTTGCTTTGTTGTTGGCCTTGATCCAGCGATCATAAGGCTCCCTTGCGATTTTGGATGCATTAGCCGCGGGTTCTTGAGGACATTCCTCTACTATGACAAATTTGTAGTCTTCGCAGACCAACAATATGGTCATGTTACTTTTCCACTTAGCATAGTTATCACCGTCCAGTTTTTCAGTCGCAAGTAGTGTGATAATAGGATTTGACATGTTGCTAGAAATAAATAGAATATTCATCTAATCATTTTATGCGCATGAATATCAAAAACATGTGAATTTAGGCACAATTAAATATGATGCATGATGCACATGAAAAATACATAAATCATGTTTTAATTTTAGGTGCCAATGATAATCTAATTTACCACGAATATAGTGCCGCCGTAGGGTAGGTTAAAATATCACAAATTGAACCGAGATATTCTCAATTAATAAATACAATCAAAATATCTCATATTTTCATATTTATTAATTACCGTTAATTTTGGTCAAAAATACGATCAATAATTTGATTATATTTTTATGAGTGTAATCCATCGTTTCAGATTCTATAGACTTAATTTCGGAGTGTAGCCGTAGGGTAGGTTAAGCCGGAAATACATCCTTGAATCCTATCACTAGGAAGTCAACCTTGTTATTGATTCGAAAGAACACTTTCCGTAGGGAGTGCGGACTCGGTGCCGCCGCGAAGCCCCTTTCGAATCTAACGGTGTTGAACTAACGATGGAGACCAGTGGGTTGTATTGTCATACAACCTTCTCCCACTCATTATTTTGCAAATATGTATTTTGTTTGAAAAAACATATCATGGTTTTCAAATCAAAATATAAACAATTTATTTTTCAGATATGTGAAATTCCAAAATTTACCTCTTAAATTGAATTTCACATAAAACATTATTTTGCAAATCAATTTTGCAACTTAAATCAATTTAATCATATTAAATCGATTTTAGCACATGGTTCTTATTTTATTTTATTTTTCTAGAACCCTTTTATAATAATTAAAATAAACAATAACAAATGCGCGTATATGCATGGCATGTTATAAAACATATGAGTAGGCACATTATATCTATATGCCATGTTATATGCATGGACATAAAATATATAATTATTAACACAAAATATAAATATATGCAATCCGCTATTGAGATGGATTTGACCGGGTCCCATGGAAAAATAAATTACAACTCAATCGAATAAATAAATAATTACAATAATTATTTTCTTCTGTTACATCAACGGGTCTTCGATTCTTGAGTTCTTTATTCTTCGGCTTCATTCTTTGTCTTCAAGTCAAATTTCATCTTCCTTGGGGTCCAAAACTTTTCCGGGTCCATCGGCATGCATTACGAGGGTTTCAGAATCCCTCGGGTCCATTCGGGGTCTAATTACCGAATTTGAGCTGCCAGCCGCGCACCTGGGTGCGCGCGCGCGGGG